>NC_062217.1:131238001-131538001 GCF_902686445.1 Sciurus carolinensis | reverse complement strand
GCAAGCAATTATGAAATTCATCTGGAAGAATAAAAAACCCAGAATAGCTAAAGCAATCCTTGGCAGAAAGTGTGAAGCAGGGGGTATTGCAATACCAGATCTTCAACTCTACTACAAAGCAATAGTAACAAAAACGGCATGGTATTGGTACCAAAATAGAAAGGTGGATCAAAGGTACAGAATAGAGGACACGGACACAAACCCAAATAAATACAATTTTCTCATACTAGACAAAGATGCCAAAATTATGCAATGGAGAAAAGATAGCCTCTTCCACAAATGGTGCTGGGAGAATTGGCAATCCATATGCAACAGAAAGAAACTAAACCCATATCTCTCACCATGCCCGAAACTAAACTCAAAATGGATTAAGGACCTCGGAATCAGACCAGAGACCTTGTGTCTTATAGAAGAAAAAGTAGGTCCAGAGCTTCAACATGTCAGCTTAGGACCAGAGTTCCTCAACAGGACTCCCATAGCACAAGAAATAAAAGCAAGAATCAATAACTGGGATAGAATCAAACTAAAAAGCTTTCTCTCAGCAAAGGAAACTATCAGCAATGTGAAGAAAGAGCCTACAGAGTTGGAGAAAATCTTTGCCAATCATACTTCAGATAGAGCACTAATCTCCAGAATCTATAAAGAACTCAAAAAACTCTACACCAAGAATACAAATAACCCAATCGACAAATGGACTAAGGAAATGAACAGACACTTCACAGAAGATCTACAAGCAATCAACAAACATATGAAAAAATGTTCCACATCTCTAGTAATAAAAGAAATGCAAATCAAAACCACCCTAAGATTCTATCTCACCTCAATTAGAATGGCGATTTTCAAGAATACAAGCAACAACAGGTGTTGGTAAGGATGTGGGGAGAAAGGTACACTCATACATTGCTGGTGGGGCTGCAAATTAGTGCAGCCACTCTGGAAAGCAGTGTGGAGACTCCTTAGAAAAGTTGGAATGGAACCACCATTTGACCCATTTATCCCACTCCTTGGCCTATACACAAAAGACTTAAAATCAGCATATTACAGAGATACAGCCACATCAATGTTCATAGCTGCTCAGTTCACAATAGCCAGATTGTGGAACCAACCTAGATGTCCTTCAATTGATGAATGGATAAAGAAACCGTGGTATATATATATATACAACAGAATATTACTCAGCCATAAAGAATGATAAAATTATGGCATTTGCAGGCAAATGGATGAAATTGGAGAATATCATGCTAAGTGAGATAAGCCAATCTCAAAAAACCAAAGGAGGAATGATCTTGCTAATAAGTGGATGATGACACATAATGGGGGGTGGGAGGGGTTAGTGTTAGTGTTAGAATTAGGGTTAGGGAGGGGGGCAAGAATGGAGGGAGGAAGGACTGTATAGAGGGAAAAGAGGGGTGGGAGGGGGTGGGGGGAAGGGAAAAAATAACAGAATGAATCAAACAACATTACCCTATGTAAATTTATGATTACACAAATGGTATGCCTTTACGCCACGTACAAACAGAAAAACAACATGTATCCCATTTTTTTACAATAAAAAAATAAAAAATAAAAAAATAAATAAAAAAAAAGTTTAACTTCTCAAAAAAAAAAAAAAAAAAAAAAAAAAAAAAACAAGCCAACCTACCCAGTAATGGCAAAAATGTATACAAATCAAAACTATGGTACACTGCTGGTAGGAATGCAAAATGACAGCATACAGTCACTGTGAAGAACAGCATGGCAATTTCTCATAACACTAAAAATACAATTACTATATGATCCAACACATGCTCCAAAGCAATGGAATCAGGGACATGGGCAGATATTTGTACGCCCCTGTATAAAGCAGCCTTGTTTATAATAACCAGAAGATAGAAGCAATTCAAATGTCCATGCATGGATGAGTTGATCAGTGTACGCATATTATGATCTATTAATTGGTCTTTAAAAAAGATGGAAATTCTGACCCAGACTAGAATATTATGAAGCCTGGAAACATTGTGTGTTTTATTTCTTTTGTCACTGTGACCAAAAGACCCCACAGCAATAGCTAGAGGAGGAAAAGTTTAGTTTGGCTCACAGTTCCAGAGGTCTCAGTCCATAGATGGCTGACTCCATAGTTCTGTGCCCAAGATGAAGTGGAAGGGCATGGCAGAGGAAAGCAGCTCAGAACATGGCAACAGGAAACAGAGAGAACTCCACTCACCAGAGACAAAATGTAAACCCAGGGATATATAAATATACAAAGGTGTAGCTCCAGGATCCTACCTCCTCCAACCATACCATACCCACCAACAGTTACTACCATTTAATCCCTATCAGTGGATTAATCTACTGATTAGGCTACAATTCTCACAATCTAATCATTTCACCTCTAGACTTTATTGCTTTGTCTCACACATAAGCGTTTGGGGGACACTACATATACATATACATTATTCTAAGTGAAATAAACCAGTCACAAAAAGACAATTGTATGAATTGTTCCATTCATACAAGGTGTACTCACAATACTCAAGTCCATGTAGACACAACATAGGATTGTGTTTGGCAGAAGCTGGCAGCAGGCAGGAATGGGGAAGTATTATGTAATGGGTACATAATTAGGATTTCACAGGATGATGGAAGTTCTGGAGATGGATGTTGGTAATGGTTACATAGTAATGTGAAAGTAATTAATGCTATTGAACTTTACACTTAAAACTAGTTCAAATGATAAATGTTTTTGGTAGGTGCATTTTATCACAGTTACTAAAAATTAATTAATTAGGGGAAAACTAACAAATAGCATTATATTGTAGAAACCGTCACCCGAAAATGAATTAAAGTAAAATACTATTCACAATAGTGATAGAAATTATGAAGCATCTAAGAACTACTTTTATGATTATCGAAACATCCCTGAAGAAAAATCTAAAATTCTATGAGAGGACAGAAAATAAGAACTTATTAAATGGAGCAGCATTCCATCATCTTGATTGAGAAATCATAATGTCCCTGGTGGAAGCTTGGCTGGGTGGCTGAAGGTCTTTTCCTGGGCAACTCTTCTCCCTCAACTTCGCTGCGACTCTTCTTAACAAAGCTGCCACTGGCATGAATATATGTGTTTTTTTTTAAATAGTCCATTATGCATTTTAAAATAATTAATAGTCAGGGCATGAATCAATTTCTGCAATGAGATGTCAATTATTGCTAAAGCGGCATCATGGCGTGCAGGTTATTTGAGTGCAGGAGATACAGTGCAGCATGGTGGGAACCATCACTCCCTATAAAATTTTATAGTTGCATTTTCAGAGGCCCAAGGCCATGTTTCATACAGAGGCTATAAGCACAAAAGTAGCACATAAAGCATATTTGTTTATTGTATAGGCTGATCAAGAAATGAGAATTTCTACAAGGGCAGACAGCCAAGCCACTTTAAAACTGGCTTCCATTTTACAAGCTCCATGGGACTGGCCAAGTCAGCAGAGGATGGTCAGAAATTTTGCTTTTTTAAACTCACAATGACCCCTCAACTGGGAGAAATCTCTCCTTACTCAAAACTCCCAATGAGCTTTCCCTAACTCCCTTTCAGAAATGAGCTTTCTTTTATCATACATTTAATTGTGTCTATTCCCCCTTAAGAGACTAAAAACGTCTTCAGTGGGAAATCTTCCCACTTCATTCAGCCTTGTTCCTGATCCAGGAACTAGTACAGACAATAACTCTGTGTTTGGTAGTGTTCACTGACTCTATTTCTGAGGGAAAATATATAGTTTAATAGATTTTTTTTTTTACTAACACATTTCCATACACCAACAAATGTTCATGGTAAGATCTAGCAGTGAGCAAATCATTTGCTAGTAAAGGTTGTTATTTCTAAGCATCTATAAATTTGAAGCATACAAGTTTAAGAATAAAAGATTTATACCTCAATTTCCCAAACTCTGGTCCAAGGGACTTTAGCTCTCAATGTTCTAGAGAATCATAATATGCATTTACTTACTAAGGGATTTTAGAAATAATGCCACTTTTACAAACTGAATTTTTAAATCCCTTCCTTGTTCCTCTAAATTTCATTGTACCATTGAATTGTTTTCTCATTTAACACCTATGATTACTCCTGTGGAATTGATGTTTCCAAGAACGCATTTTGGGATCATTATCTTGACATGAGATTTCATGAGAAATTAAATTAAATATATGTTATTCCAGTTCTTTCGAATGTGCTTACTTTAACAATCTTTGAGTTTTCAAGGTTACATTGGTCCTCAGTTTACTTTTGGTGGCCATATAACAATAAAAATTAAATACGAAAATAATGGTATATAAAATAAATGAAATAGGTATATAAATACATGCCTACTTTCAGTTTATTTTTAGCAGCTATATAACTTGCAAGCAAAAATATTTTTTTCTTTACCTATGTCTGTGGTAGATGAAATTATTCTCCAACAGTTACCTGCATCATCTCTCAATCAGCCTTCACAGGGGTTAGGATTTTACCTGACTTGTTGTCAGTTAACAGGTGGACAGAAGTGACAGCAGGCTTGTTTTGAGCCTAAGCTTGAGTGAATTCAAGTTTCTACCGCAGGAGCTTCCAGCTTCCCCAGTAAAACATGACTCAGGTGACTCCTTCTACTGTAGTGTCTTTTCCTAAAGGACATATGTAGTATATACAGGCTACCCAAGTAAACTCTCTGACATGTACCCTGAAACTAAACTGCCCCAATTAACCTATGAATGCATAAGTAAGAAATTAACAAATGTTTATTGTCTTATATTGTTGATATTCTGTAGTTGTTTGTTGAACAGCAAAATACAATGTTAATGCTTATAATGGATAACTCTTCTAAAGAAATTGTCCATGAAACCTGTCTTCACTTGAAGTCCTCCAGTTTTCTACTCAAGCAAGAGGGCTCTTGTTTTTTTATCTGTTATTTTTAGTTATGCATGTCAGTAGAATGTATTTTGACATATTATACGTATATGGAATATAACTTCCCATTCTTGTGGTTGTACATGATGTGGAGTTATACTGACTGTGTATTCATATATGAACATAGAAATGCTATGTCCAATTAACTCTACTGTCTCTTCTATTCCCATCCCCCTTCCATTCACTCCCCTTTGTCTAATTTGATGAACTTCTATTCCCTCCCCACAGTCCATTATTGTGTGTTAGCATCCACATATCAGAGAACATTTGGTCTTTTTGTTTTGGGGGATTGGCTTATTTCACTTAGCATGATAGTCTCCAGTTCCATCCATTTACCAGCAAATGCTATAATTTCATTCTTCTTTATGGCTGAGTAATATTCCATTGTGTATATATACCCTATTTTCTTCATCTATTCATCTGTTGAAGAGCACCTAGGTTGGTTCCATTGCTTAGATATTATGAATTGAGCTGCTATACATTGATGTGGCAAAGTCACTATAGTATGCTATTGAAACACATCAGTATTACCTAAACCTTAGCTCCGTTTTTCCAAATCCAAAGAACACTGTCTCTTCTTATCGAGCATTAAACGCACTTTATCTCTCACTGCTTCTTTAAATACCATTTTCCTCTCTTGGCTTACTTATCATTCATTGTCCTGATAATTGTTTTTGTTTGTTTTTCCAACTTACAGAAGTTGAACACCTTTGTTCGATCACTCCCCTCTGCTTGACCTACTGGAATATTCAAGTTTTCTTTTGACTCCTTTTAAATGTATTTTTACACTTACTTCAAAAATTGTTTTATTTGTATTCTGAAGGCTATATTTATATTCCATGCCCCAAAGTCTATATTTATATGTCTAATTGTCCACTCGGCATTTCCATCAATATTTTTAATGGGTATCTCTATCACTGAGGGTTTGTGGTTGCAAACAGAACCTTCTCTAGCTACTTCCACAGGAATGCATTAAGAACAGAATCTCTTTGAGGTCTAGGGAATCAGACTAAACAGCTAAAGAGCAAGACATAAGCAGTATATTAAAATTTGGACTACTCTGCCATAGATGTCACTGGACACCAGCACTGCAGGGTCCATCACAGTCCATGGGCACTGTTGCTGAGGCCATGTTCATTTCTGTCTTTTATTATCAGTAGAAACTCAACAGCATCTCCTCCTTCACATAGATCTCTTCCAGATCTCAATGTCATGCAGATGCTTTTGATTATCAATGCCAAGGTCACAGTTATGTCTATAAGTGAAGCTAGGAAAGAGAATCATGACTTGTACTTTGGAAAGTCAGTGTTATACAGATAGAAGCTTCTTTAACTTGATATGTCAAGCACATAGTTTTGCTTATTCTGTGGCAACAATTTTTTCCCCAATGGCTTAAAATAAAAAGTGAAGAGGGAGAAGACAAAAAGTGTTTAGTGCATCTGAGACATTCTGGAATTCAGTCTGATGGAGACTTTGATTTCAAGATGTGATCACTAAGGCAAATTAAAAGGGGGCATAATAAATTTTGAAAGAGCTTTTAAAGTTTCCACATAGAGGTAATACACATTATCTTTGCTTGCAATTCTTTTGCCAAAGCAAGTCATATAAGCATGATATTGCAGATGATAGAATGGTGCAATCCTACATTTCTCTCAGAAAAGGAGAACTGAATTTTTTAGAATGAACCTGTGATTACCAAGTATAGGAAAGGTGAGTGAAATATACTGAGTTGCCAAGAAGTTCAGTAAATATTTGTCATATCATCACAAATGTAAAAGTGTATCACAAATTGATTTTTCTCATCAAACATCTTTTCTTCCCTATTTCAGTTCTTTCAGTCGTTCTTCAAAAGATATTTTGAAGTAATTCAATTTACTATGGTTTGGATGTGAGGAATCTTACAAAAAGCTCCTACATTAATGCAGGAATGTCCAGAGCTGAAATGATTAGACCGACCATGCACACTATAACCTAATCAGTGACTGACTTGATCTGTTTGATGGGTTAATAATTTGAAAGGACTACTGTACTGGGTGGTATCTGTAGGCAGGTAGGGTGTGGCTGTAAGAAGTAGGTCACTGGAAGGGTGCCCTTAGGAATTACATTTCTTGTCCCCTACACCCTGTGCTGGCTCTCTCTAGAGGCTAACCAGCTGCCATGAACTGATAGATTTTTCCCACCACATCCTTCTGCCATGATGTTCTGTCTTTCCTCGGTCCCAGAGCAATGGAGTCAGACGACTATGGACAGAATCTCTGAAACCATGAGCCCAAAATAAACTTTTCCTCCTCTAAGTTGTTCTGGTCAGGTATTTTGGTCACAGTGATGAAAAGCTAACACACACACACACACACACACACGCACACACGCACACACTTCCTTCCATTTCTACCCCTTTTATTTTTATCCAGGTGACAATCATCTCACGTGTGGATAATTGAAACTGCTTCTTAGTCACAGGTTTTCTGTTGATCCCCAACAGTACATTTAAAGAAAACAGAATATATTTTAACATGCAAATCCTATGTGAGACCTGCCACTCAAAGTTCTCCAATGGCCTATGATCATCGTGAGAATCAAACTTGGATCCTGTCTCAGGACTGTGACCCAGTCTCATCTCATAAACAAGCCCACTGGTCTCTGGAATGCGCCTCTCAGGGCCCCTGCCATTTGGCGTTGTGGCGCTTGCATTTCCTTGACTGGTGTTCCTCCCACAGATTTAATCTGTCCTGCTCGTTCTTATCACTCAATTCTCAGATTACAGTTCACTTTATTTTTCATTATATTTTTCACCAGGTTAAATGGCTATTTATTCACTCAGCTGTGCCTAGTGAAATACCTGGCAGACTGTCAGTGCTTATCAATATTTATAGGCTGCATAAATGAGTGAGGAGTGACTAAACGGAGTGCCTTATTCACTGTGCCATACCACGTTTAAATATCTGAATTGAGGACATGAAGTAACAAAGAGTAAGAATGTTTGCAAATTTATAAATTTTGGGAATTTAACACAAAAACATCGACTCATGTTTTATTAAATCACTTCCTAAATCAGCCCTTTCAATGATATCTCAGATCCTTAGAACAATATAGAAAAGAACTTTATAATTCTGGAACCAAAATACCTTTTTGGATTAAATGTCTTAAAATTCTCCATTATTGTACGCATTAAAATTTAACCCAGACTGACAGCTAACCACTCCTCTAACTTCATGTAGAATTAGTGCTCCATCTGCAGGAAACCCTTCCATCTCCCAGGAGCAAACCTAGAAACACATATTCTGCAAAAGCAATTGGAAGTCTCTCTCCTGTTATCCAAGTCCAGTCCCTCCACACTTGCTCTAGATTCACCTTCTCTTTTGTAGTCAGAGTTCATTTCTCTGATATTTTTTATTCACTTCTAATTTTAAAAAATATATTTACTGACCTAATTTCATTGACCTAGAATGAAATTATATCTGTTTTAAAAGCACACCTGTGAAATCATCAACACCACTCCATGACCTTCTCACCGTGACCTCCCTGCACTCCACACTGGCTGCAGGCAACTGCTAATATTCTTTTGGTCACTGTCCATTTCATTTTTTATTTTCCAGCATTTTATATGAATCATGTCATAGGGTATGTATCCTTCCATGTATGACTGCTTTCACTCAGTATAGTTATTCTGAGAGTCAGTCACAATGATTCTTGTTATTATTGAGTAGTATTCCTTTGGATATATATGCTACACTTTGTCTATCCATTCACCTGTTAATGAAATGCAGGTTACTTAAAATTTGGGGTTATTACAAATAAAGTAGCTGTGAATATGTAAGCATAAATATTTATAAGTTTATAGATTCAATTTCTTGAGGGTAAATATCTGAAAACAAAATGGCTAGATTTCATGGTAAGTCTGCGTTTAAATTTGTAAGATACTGCCAAACAGTTTTCCATAGTGGTTGTACCAATCTATAGTTCAACCACCAGTGTATAAGAGTTCAAATTCCTATATGTTTTCTCAACAATCAGTCTTGAAGAGATTAGTCAGGGTATTTTTTAGAAAAGAGTTCATTAGCCATTATCAGTCAGTAGTAGTAGTAGTATCTCATTTTTAATTTGAATTTCTTTAATGATTAAAATGTTGAGTACTTCTTCATGTTTATTTGCTGTCCATCCATCTTCATTGGTGATGTGTTTGCTCAAATCTTTAAATTAAGTTGTTTGTTTTCTTATTGTATTTTAATAGTTCATTGAACAGTCTAGCTATGTGTTCTTTGTTATTTCAGACATACAATTTGTGGCGATTTTTATTTCATTTGGATATTTCACAAGGATTTCAGCTTTTTAAAAAATTCCAAACCTAACTCTTTACTCTCATATCCCTTTTCTCAGAAAATTCATCTAGTTTCCCCAAACGGAAGTGTGGCAATGGCCCTGCCTTCCTTTCTGGCTTTCTTCTTCTACTGTCTTCTGTCACTCACCCAATCACATCTCCTCAGTAGAACAGTTCTGTTCTACCCTCTCCCCACACTACCACGGTCCTTCTTCTGTGACCACAGCTTCCTTCTCTTCACTTGTCTTCATGACATAGTTTTTATTATTGTTTTCTCAACCTGGTCCCCACAGCATGCCTATTTTTTTATTAATTTTTTATTTGCTTTAATTAGTTGTACATGACAGTAGAAGGCATTTGTACATTTTGATAGATCATACATAGAGTGTAATTTCTCATTTTTCTGATTGTACATATCATAGGAGCACATTGATCATGCAGTCATGTATATAAATGATGTAATAATGTCTGTTTCACTCTACTGCCCTTTCTACCCCCATACCCCTTCCCCTCCCTTCTCTCCCCTCTACCTAATATAAATTAGCTCTCTTCTTCCCAACTCCCCCACCCCTCACCCCCGCTTATGGTGAATTAGCATCCGCATATCAGAGAAAACATTCAGTCTTTGGTTTTGGGGGTTTGCCTTATTTCGCTTAGCATGATATTCTCCAATTCCATCCATATACCAGCAAATGCCATCATTTCATTCTTCTTTAAAGCTGAGTAGTATTCCATTCCATTATATATATATGCCACATTTTCTTTGTCCATTCATCTGTTGAAGGGTACCTAGGTTGGTCCCATACTTTAGCTATTGTATCAAGAATACAAGCAACAATAAATGTTGGCAAGGATGTGGGGGAAAGGTACACTTATACATTGCTGGTGGGACTGCAAAATGATGCAACCATTATGGAAAGCAGTGTGGAGATTCCTCAGAAAACTTGGAATGGAACCACCATTTGACCCAGCTATCCCACTCCTCAGTTTATACCCAAAGGACTTAAAATCAGCATACTACAGTGATATAGCCACATCAATGTGTATAGCAGTTCAACTCACATGCCTATATTAAAGGGACCCTTTCAATGACTTACCACTACTCTAAGGGTAAATTTAAAAACAAATACAACCTTTATCTTGACCTGTAAGACACATCATAATCTATCTCCTTACTATTTTATTCCCAGCAAGCGGAATAACTTCTGACCCTCAAAAGCAATATCCTTTTCCTCCCCCTCAACCTACAACAAATAGGAGCATTTCTTTTTTTGCCAGGCTGCATCCTGCCTGCCTTACTTTCCTCACTGGGGCGGGGCTCCATATAGACATGGATCTTGTCTTGTCCATCTCTAGACTCCCAGCAACTGGTGGACGCAGGGTGTGTGGGAGTGCTCACCCCTACGTCAGCACAGCCAGCTACAACCTCCCAGGAAAAGTCAGTCTCATCTTTATCTGTTCTCCTGCAGTACTGTGGTCACCCTTCTAATGCTTGTGTTTTTATGCTTAGGCTTTCTGCTACTGGAGGAGTTTTGCAAAGTTCCATTCAATGGTTTGCCTATCAGTGAGATAGAATCCCTAGAAGTCCTTGGCAGACTACTTTCATGCGCTTTATTTCACTTCTTTCCCTAATTCTTTTCTTCCTTCCTGTACTCATAATAAACACAATGGATTTTTAAATTAATATCATCAATCAATTAGAAAGTGACAGATATTCTCCACTGAATGCACAGTAGCTATTAAATTCATATAAATATGTGCCTATGTACACTACAAACAGCTAAGTGCTTTATGCATCTATATAATATATTTCCAATAAAAGTATATTTTTCTTTAGAGTTCTCATGTATAGCACATGTGAGCATAGGCAGACACTTTTATATAAATAGTTAGATACATGTTACATTTCTAACCCATAAATATAATGTTCGGGGAGGGTGTGTATTATTTCTATATAACTATATATAGATGTGCATATAATACTGCATATATATATATAACAGATTGTAAAAACTTTAGGATATAACGAGTTGCACCATAAAAATGGAATATTTTAAAAATAGAAATAGCATCTTTCCACCGAGGGAAAGGACTTACAAATAGTGATTTCATAAACATACTGTGAAAAGTGGAGGGTTTTCCTGTGTCGTCAAAGGACCCAGGACAGTTGATTTGAGGTTGCCTTTCTCAAAGTGTCACCCAAGGGCCAGTTTTACTAGATTCCTCCTGTGTATGTCAAGCATTCAGTCTCCAGGACACCACCTCAAATACATCACACCAGCACATGTGGGGAATGGGTCTGCAAATCAGGATGTTTAAGGAGCTTGATGGATCATCCTGGTGGATGCTATATGCCAAGAATCGTTGGTCTAAGGCGCCCTGCCTTGGGCAAACAGGCTCGTGTTGAAGAACGAACGAGAAGCAAGATGGGTGAACAGCTGTGAGTGGGAAGTTGGAAATTGTGCGTGGGGAAGCACAGAAGGCTGGCGGCATGGTGGGTGCAGGATTCAACAGGGTGTGGGTGATTAAAGTGGGTCCCTGTTTCAATGAGGAACTTATGTTCTCCTTCAGGTTAAGGAAGCAAGACTCTCAGCTGTCTGCGTCTTCATTTCTCACTTCCTTTGCATTCCCCTCCTGTTCTTTGACCTTTCCATAAGCATGCTTTCCACCCCAACATGCTCTGAATCTCAGCAGAGCTCTGAGCTGTCAGCTCCTCAGGGCAGATCCAGACTCTGGAGAGGGGCGCATAGTGGCAGCCACCACCCAATGTCTTGAGAAAAGACACCTCTGAAGTCAGGTGATGACTGCTCTCTAGAGAGGCGCTTTAGAGATCATTTATGCTAACACCGTCCCTTGTTTTAAGCCGAGCAAACAGCTTCAGGAAACAGTTAAAAAATGACAAGATCGAGAAGCAACTTCACAGCTGATCTGCTTAGTATCCAAGTCACTTCCCTCCCACTTGATCTTCCAGAAATCCATTGTAATACATCTTTAAGTGGAACAGTTGTCTATTATCCTCCATAGGCACCACACAAGTCATTTTCATGAATAAATGAGACATTAAATTATTAATTGATAAATGACCAGATGATGAATGAAAATATTTATGAAAAAAAGAAAATTAAAAATGGATTTCAGTGTCAGGTAGACATTGTATGGTTGCTAGAAACCCAAATAGAGGCAATAAACTGCATTTAAAAGAAAAGATTTCATTCTCTGTAACCTGTTACTTTGTATTTCATAATATGTAAATAACATAGGCAACACTTGAGTTCTGAAACACTTCCCATATAGAATCCCATTTGATATGTTTAAAAAATGTTAACAGATATTTATAAATCTGTCCATAAGTTTTAAAAAACTGACGGTGTGAGATATTAAAAATTTGATATTTTATGCAGCTAACCATGAGCAAAATTAAATCTAGAAGTGTTGAATTCTTTTCAGTGGACAGTAAGGAGGGAGATTTTACATTTAGAAACCCTTCGCAGAACATTTTTTAGAGACACAAATAGTCTCAATCTTGGAATATTATTTAAGCCAAATATGTAGAAATGCTCCTAATGTTATATGCAAATAAATTAAATTAGCTGTACTATTTTTAAATGCCTCTAAAATTTAAGAAAAAATTAGTAAAGATAAATATGGAAAGAAACAGTGCTGTTAAAGACTAGAATCCATGGTGATCCAGAGGGCTTTGCTGTTAATAAACACCTGACCCCAACATCAGATTATGCATCTATTCCACTATTTCAAATACAACCCTTAATTCTAGCCATTCTAGAAAGCCCAGGAGTCCATCAGGAACAGGACAGGATTTCCTTCATATACTTATTTAATTTCTAATTTAACAATATTAAATATTTTAATTAAAAAGTAAAGTATTTCATATGGAATATGCATAAAAAAGTGTCAATAAATGACATTTCAGAGCTGTATATAGTAGTTTTTAGCACATCATTTGGGGCCACAATGGCACCTTCTGGAAAACATTAGTTTTCAGGGGTGGCCTGTTATTCCCTCAGATGATTATTCCATAATTAATTATTGATTGTTAGTTACGGGTTATTTTCATTATATCACTTTTATAAATAAGGTTATATTGAGAATCTTTATATATGAATAACACATCTGTATTTGTGGCTATTTTTCATGGTATATATTTATGAAAATGGAAATGCTAAGTGTGTTAACTTCCTACTTCTATAGGCTAAATCTAAAAATATATGTGCATTGACCGGTCATTCCTTTTTAACAAGCTACTGAAACACAGTGGTTATAATAGTATATATCTATTTTATGTGATTGAATTTTAAGCCAAAAGAAAGATGAATCTTAGAAAAAGATGACAGGTTATTGTAACCTTAATCATTTGAGAGAAAAATCACAGCCATGTTTTGACGGTGACATGTTTATTGGAATAAACCAGTATGACTCTTAGTACCCCTAATGCAACAACTGGTCTAGCTGATGATTTTCTTTCCCTTATCTTAATAAGCATTAGAATAGAATTTATTTGCATTCATTTGGCAAAGTCAACAGGACTTCATTCTCTTGCCAGAAGAGTATATGAATTCCTTGGCTAGGTGCCACTGTTTAGGTTGCAAGCATTTCACATTTCAACTGTGTCTCAAGTGTGCATAATGAATTTACCCACCACATTAAGGACAACAAGTTGCTAGGACCTGCAGAGCAGGTAGTAATAAATTCTGCAGATGTTTTGGTATGACACACATTTCTAGAGCATAAAAAATAGTTTAGAAAAATGAAAAGGGTTTATCATATCAATAAAATTCCAGTGGGTCCAGTAGTCTGGGTATATTGAGATATCCACACATAGTGCAGAAAAGTTGTTCCTCCTATACTTCTTCTACTGATAAGGAAACAATACTCTGCAGTGTCTCTAAATTTCAGAGGCAACACACAACATATCTTCTGATGAACTAGTCAGATGACCTCAAAGCCTTCCACTTTTTATTTGATATATTAATTTTCTACTACTGCAAAACAAATTAGCATTAAAGTTAGGAGCCTGAAACAATAAAAAAAAAAGTTATCCTTGTTTGTGTGGATCAGGAATCTTGGAGCACCTTTATTAGGTCCTTTGGTTCAGGGTCTCTCATAAGGAGCAATCAAGGTGTTTGCTGGGACTGCAAAATTCAAGTTGGGGAGAATTTACTCAAAAGTTCACTCAAGGGGCTGTTTGCAGGCCTCAGAAAACTATGTTCTAAGTTCGCTGGCTATTGACAATGTTTTCTTCTCCAGGGAGCTACTCACAATATGAAAGCAAGCTTCCCCTAGAATGAAGAGAGGGACAGGGAGAGAAAGAGGAGGAGGGAGAGAGAGAAATATTACCCTTCCTTTGTCCCTAACTCTGGAAGTGACATCCCATCACTTTTACTGCCTTTTCCCCCCTTAGACTCAAAGTGAGTACTTAGAGAATTCCATAAGGAAATTAGTGAAAACTAGGAGTCAAAGATTATTAGAAGCCACTTTAGAAGTTTCCTCTCACTTTGGAGCTAAATAAAAGAAAGCCTTCTGGTTAGTCCAGACTATTTAACAAGGAATTCTCTCTCTCACCCCACAGGACCTAGTTTATCTAATATGCTCAGAGAACCTGAATCAGATCAGGATGCTGCCTGGGATGCCTGGGAGCAGGATGCTGTTTCCAATCTCAGTAACATCAATAGGAGTCACAGAGTCAGCCCAACCAAGATCTTAGGACAACGTTATGTCATCTTTCATAATTAACAATTCTTTTGAATTGAGCTTTAGACTGAGTTTTCTACTGGGATTGTCAATGAGACAGAACAAACAAAAGATTTGGGCAGACCCAAAGCGCATGCACTACAAACTACTCATCATGAACTTGGAGTTGATTCAAGTAGAAATAAAGTTAGGAGGAACAAGCAGCCCTCCTTCAACCAAGTAGACATAAATAATGTATTGGAGACTATGAACCAGTAGGGCCAGGAGGCATAATTAAGTTGACAGGCTTATTTACATTCTTGAAGCTTCTGCCAGCCTGCCTCTCCTCACTCTGGGCACACTGACGGTCCCAAGAAAATGTGCTTCTGACCAGTTTTCTTAGAATAAAAGAAATTGAGACCACTTTGCCAATAGCTCTACACCAGAGTCAGCAAACATTTTCTGCAAAGGCTGGGGTAAATATTTTGTGTATCGCAGGACACGTACAATCTGTCACTCATTTTTTTTGTTTTTATTTTGTTTTGATTTGATGTGTGATTTGTAATCACCTTTTAAATATAAAATCATTTCTAGCTTAAAGATCATACAAAATAAGCCACAGGTCAAAGTTTGCAATGGCTGTCGTTTTTCAATTCATGATGTTCCACAAAGCATGCTAGACCTATCGGAAGTGCCTGCTATCATTAGATCTTCATTTATTGAAAAGTAGAGAACACATTGTGAATGTTCACCGGGTAAGATCTGGTGGTACATTGTTTTTTCTTCATCCCCTGGATGGAAAGAGAACTCGAGACAAGAATCCACATTAATTCATAAACAGTGATGGTGTCTTCAGACATCATGGAAAGATCAAGGCATGAATGATTACAAAAGAGAGGTGCAGAAGAATCTCTTAGAACTGTTCTACAGAGTAAAAGCATGTGTTCCTTGTGATAGTCCCAATACAATGATGTGCTCTTTGAATGTCAATCAGTCTTCTTCCTCAGTTACTTCAGTGATTTTCAACAGACTCAGATACAAACAGCATGACTCGACAGCAGGGCCTTTCCCTCATCAGCCTGCTCTGCCCATAGCAAATGTTCCTAATGAGAAAGCAACATCTTGAGGGCTGGGGTTGTGGCTACTGAGCCACAGTACTGATAGAGTACTGGCCTAGCATGTGTGAGGCACTGGGTTAAATTCTCAGCATCACATATAAATAAGTAAATTTAAAAATAAAGGTTCATGGACAACTAAAAAAAATGGTCCATTTAAAAAGAAAAAGAAAAAAAAAAGAAAGCACATCTTGAACTCTGTGTTGATTTCTATGGCTGCTCTAACAATTTACCACAATCTTGGTGTCTTCAAACAATTAAAATCTATTCTCCCACAGCTCTGGAGAACAAAAGTTTGAAACCTATTTCATTCAACTGAAACTGAGATGTTAGCAAAGGCACTTTTCTTCCCAGGACCCAGGGGAAAATGTGTCTCTTGCTTCTTCCACCTTCTGGTACTATGTACATTCCTTGACCTGTGGCTGCTTCCCTCCAACCTCCATCTCCAGTCACACTCCATTCTCCTTCTTCATCTGTGTCAATTCTTTCTTCCATCTTCTTCTAAACATACTTCTGACTACACTTAAAATAATCTAGAAGAATGGCTCCAACTCAAGAGCTCAACTTCCTCACATTCTAGTAGAGCCTTTTGCTATATAAGGTAATAGTCACAGGTCTCAGATTTCAGGCTGTGATGCCATTAGAGGGCATTTTTCAGTCTACAAAAACTTTCCATTACGTACAACACTCAGAGAGCCCAGTGTGCTTGAGAATAAGGATGACTTGATTGGAATTAGTCATCACTAGGATGTATATTAACTGTCATTTTGAATCCCAGCACCTCAAAACAAACAAAAACAAAACTCTGAACAGAGCAAGAATGAAACCCAGAGAATGAAGGAAATATTTGCAAACATACACCTAGAAAGAGATTAATATTCAAACTATTCAGAAAATTCCAAACACTCAAAAATGACTGAAAAAAGCGGTTGAAAATGGTCAAAGGAATCAAATAGACATTTCTCCAAAGAAGAAATAAAAATGACCATTAAACACATGAGAAGATGTTCTACATCTCTAATTATTAGACAAATGCAATTCAAAACTACAATGAGAACTACCTCACACGTTAGGATGGCTATTACAAAATGAACTGAGAATAACAAATGTGCAATTCAATGTGGAGAAATTGGAACCCTTGTTCACTGTTAGTAAGAATGTGAAGTGGCGTAGCCATTGTATAAAGTAATATGGCATTTTCTAAAACAATTAAACATAGAATTACAGCATAATCAAGCAATTTCACCTCTGAATATATACCCAAAAGAACAGAAAGCAACATCTTAAAGAGATATTTACACACTTAAAGAGATATTTACACATCTATGTTCATATCGACATTATTTATGACAGCTAAACTGTAGAAGCTACCCATGTTAATCAGTGAGTGAATGGATAAGCAAAATTCAGTATGTGTATATGCATATATGTTTATAATATATATACACATTATATGTTAATGCAATGTTATTCATATTTAAATATTCTAACCAAAGTTAAAACATGGATGAATTTTGAGGACCTTATGCTAAGTGAATTAAACTAATCACAATGATAGCCACAATGAGTATGACTTACTTACATGAAGTAACTAGACTATTCAGGATCATAGAGACAGAAAGTAGAATGGTGATTTCCAGAGCATGGGTGGAGGAAATGATTCGTGGATATAAAGTTTCATTTTTGCAAGATGAAAAAAGATCTGTAGATGGATAGTTAACAATGGTTATTCAACAATATGAATGTACTTAAGATCACTGAATTGTACATTTAAATTTGTTAAAGTAAATTTTATACTATGTGAATTTTGACATTAAGAAATTAGAAATTTAAAGATATTTATTGGGCTAGATTTGGCTCTTGGACCTTATTGTCTAGAATAATAAATTATGTACTGATATATAAGGTTTGCCTATTTCTCTGGTATAAATACTCCCAACAAAGCTGATTGTTATGGTTTGGATGTGAGGTGTCCCCCAACAGCTCACATGTGAGACAATGCAAGTTGGTTCGGAGGAGAAATGATTGGGTTGTGAGAGTATTAATCCATCAGTGATTTAATCCCCTGATAGGGATTAATTGAGTGGTAACCAAAACCATAGGATGTGACTGGAGGAGGTGGGAATTAGGTGAGGCTTTGGTATATATTTGTATTTGGTGAGCAGAGTCTTTCTCTCTCTCTCTCTCTCTCTCTCTCTCTCTCTCTCTCTCTCTCTCTCTCTCTCTCTCTCTCATTCCCTCTCTGCTTCCTGATGATGTGAGCTGCTTCCCTCTGCCACGTTCTTCCACCATGATGTCCTGCCTCACCTTGAGCCCCAACGAATGGAGCCAGCCTTTTATGGACTAAGACCTCTGAAACCATGAACCCCCAAATAAACTCTTCCTCTTCTACAGTTGTGATGGTCTGGTCTTTTAGTCACAACAGTGAAAAAGGTGACTAAAACACTGATATCAAACTACCAGTGTGATGTCATGGTATATTTTGTTGCCAAAGACCTGTAGTATGTAACTATTTTAGTATTTCCATCATTCAGAGATAGCAAATAACACCAAAAGCTTAGATAATAGTAAAACTTAGATAATTAGGCAGTGATGAATTTTGAGTATTTATTCTTTTTGTAGTTAATACAATTTGTGTAACCATAAGCACATATGATTCAATTTTTAATAATGACTCTGTTTAACAACAGGTTAACAAAATTTCTGAAATTTTAATAAGATACAATTTCCAAGGAGACCTTCCCCAAGAACACCTTGCCTTTACCCAGGGATGATGCTTTCAGTATTTTTTTTTAATCTTTTTTTTAATTTTCATTTTTTACAGACTTCATTTTGATTCATCGTACACAAATGGGTACATCATTTTGTTTCTATGGTTGTGCACGATGTAGATTCATACCATTTGTGTAATCATACATGTGCATAGGGTAATGATGTCTGACTCATTCCACTGTTTTTCATACCCCCCTCCCTCTATGAAATCTAAAGTTGCTTTCAGTTCTTTGGGGTACATATTAAGAGGTCAGTGTGGCTGACCTTTCCTATCCTGGCATGCTACAAAATTTCCAGACTGAGAAATTGCCAGAAAACAGAAGAAGGAACTCTAAAATGCTTCCACCTCACAAAGTCAATGTAATATCCTGGCCTGGGTTGGGGGTTCTGTTCTTGTGCTGGTAAGAGGGGTGTAGAGATCTTACTCCCAGTCCTCAGACATCAGTTCTTAGTTTCTGTTCTCTCCAGGAGAGACTCATCGGCCTCATCAGAGGTGTGCACAGGCCCTGGCCTCTTCTGGAACCACCCTCTCCATCCTCTCCTATGTCTCCCTCCCTCCCCTCAGTGGAATCACCTCTGCCTCTAGCAGCATCACCTTGAGAACACTTTTCTCTTAAACTACACTTGCAAATGAAAGTTTAGGGGCTCATTTTCCAGGTACCTGGCCAACTTCTATTTCTCTCCTCCTCCTCCTCCTTTCTTCTTCTTCTTTTCTCTCTTTCACCCCGTCCTACACCCAGGCAGATCAAAAAGGGCAATGGAAAAGTAATCACTCTCATCTTTTTGAGATTCCTCCTGCAGAGAGATCAAAACAGGAATTATTCAGTTAATAGATAATCTGGCTATGGGCTTATCCTGGTTAGAGCAGTACTTAGATTTTGAACTAAGCACTTCATAAATGTTACTAATCATTGCTAATAGAAGACACTGGTTATATAAGTTTAACCAAAAGTTTTACTCTAAAATTGAAAGAAAAATTACATCAGAGTAAAGGAGACTTTGGCTCAAGCCTTATGTTTAATTTCAATTTCTAAAAATCCAGGCATAGTGGCGCACAACTATAATTCCAGAGACTCAGGAGACTGAGACAGGAGGATTGTGAGTTCAAAGCCAGCCTCAGCGACAGCAAGGCACTAGGCAACTCTGTGAGACCCTGTCTCTAAATAAAATACAAAATAAGGCTGGGGATGTGGCTCAGTGGTTGAGTGCCCCTGAGTTCAATCCCGGGTACCCCCCCCAAAAAAAAATCCTAAAAATGAGGTAAATTAGACTACAATATGTATCAATGATAATGATGACTCTAGTACATGTAGAGTTTAAGAAAATCAGAAAATCAGTAGGAAAGTGCTAGTTATTCAAATTGATGGTGTTTAAATTCAGAGCAAGTTGAAAACTTGGGTTTTCAGCTTGACCACTTCCCCCATGGAAAATCCTTTAAGGTATATTTTCTTGAGAGTACATAAATCGTGTGGTTCTCAAGGATCCCTGAACCTCAGAAGGTTAACAATTAGAAAAACATCTTTTTCATATGGAATGAAGTTGGACTAGATGAACTCTAATGCTGTATTAAATGGTAATAGCCTATATAGCATACATTTGTTGGTATCAGCTGATATCTTTTCTCCTACTTATAACAGTACCCTTGTTTCCCTTTGATAACAGTCAATTCCCCACCAATGTTCATTGAATGATTTGAAAAGGTCCCAGTGCTTCTGCGATCAGAGAGCTTGTGTCATGTGTTGGTCACCTAACATCTTTCAAATAACCTAACTTTTGGTGTTTCCTATATTTGATAAGTTCCTAGATTCAAATTCTGCCTCTCTGGGAGAGAAGACAGAACCCACTTCCCCATGCCCCCTCCCTGATAAGGCATAAATATGTTAGGTAGGAATCAGTTTGTTTCACCTTCATGATTTGGGCAAGAACAACATGATAAAGTAGTGGCTTGTTGTATTAGTCATATTTCTATTGCTGTAGCAAGATACCCAAACAAAACGGCTTAAAGGAAAAACTACTTATTTTGGTTCACGGTTTCACAGGCTTCCGTTCATACTGTGCTTGGCTCCATTGTTTCTGGGACTGTGGTAAGGCAGTAATCATGGAGGAAGGATGTGGAAGAACCAATCTGTTCACCTTACAAGGATGAGAGAGAAGGAGGGAGGGAGAGAGAGAGAGAGAGAGAGAGAGACCAGATAGTCTCCAAGGGCACAACCCCAAGAACACACTCCCTTCACCTGGGTCATTCTCCTACAGTTTCTATCACCTACTAATAGTTCATTCAGCTATGAATTCCTCCTCATTGGATTAACCCAATGATGAGGCCCTTGTGATTCAATTACTTCCCCATAGCTCTACCTCTGAATATTGCTGCACTAGGGATGAAATCTTTTACATGTAAGCTTGGGGGGACACTTAATCTAATTCAAAACAAACATAAATCCACTTTTAGCTTAAAGGGGAAGCAGAGGTTCCCAGCTCTCAGGGGCAGCAAAGGTTGGTTGTGTGGAACCCAGAGTTCAGTGCAGTGGAGCCGTGATTTCTGTAAGCCACACCTGACGCCGTGCAGCGGCGTGGATTTGACTCGGGGGACAAACGAGTAGCGAGGCTCTTGAATTCGGAATGGTTTATTGTCGAATCGGGAAACCCAGGAACCCTGGCTCTCAAACCTGGAACTTGGGACCTCCGAACTCGAACTTGAACTCCGAACCTGGGACTCCTAACTCCGGCACTCCCGGTTTATATCCCCTCCAGGAGGTGAAGGGTAGGGCTGACCCCAATTATGCGAAGATCAGGCGAGGAGCTAGCTGCCCAATCATGACAAAGGTCAAAAAATAAGCAGGCATGATCAGGAGCATTGGGAACACTTGTGCACACGTTGTGTGCGTGGACTTAATTGAATACAGCCAATGACAAATCACCTGGGTGTGCTTATGTTAATCAACCTCCTCACTGCCGTTGTGACCAAAACAACTTCTGGCTGTCTGCCAGGCGCCATCTTGGCGTAGTCCGCATGGCATAGCCCCCAACACACACCAGCATTGGCTTCTTGCCTGGAAGAGTGTTGGTAGAGTTGGAGCATATTCTTGATTCTTAACCTTTCATATCTGAGCTTCTGATCATACTGGAGATTCTGTGAGATATTAATGTCCCCTATGAAATTTCTTTGTGAGTTAACAAGGGTGGTTTTGTTTTGTAATGAAGAACATTAGTGAATATGCCCACTGTTGTCAAGGGACTGTTGAGAGCAGGGTGGTATCTGTTCTGCTAACTGTCTCAAGGACAAACAGGACTGCTGGGCCCCTGTGCTTACCAAGGTTGTTAAGAGATATTTGTCCAAGGAATGTGCGGTTGCCTGGAGACCTTATCCGTCAAGAACGGGAGCGGGGCTTAGCCCCGACTCATCTCCTGCATAGTTCACCCCTTCCCTCCTCCCTTCTTCCACTAGGACCATTCAGTTCTGGCAGGACCCAATGAGAATCAAATAGATTGGCCGGACCCAACCAGAGGAGGACTAATGTTTAGCTGTTCAAATGTTAACCAATTAAAAGAACACTGTAAAACTGCTTGCCTTTCATTATAAAAACCCTGCTAACGAGGGCTCGGGCCTCTCTTAGCGTCACTGGTTAAGGACGCAGAGGACCAGGTTTGAACTTGCTAATAAATGACTCTTTGCTGCTTGCATTGATCGTGGTCTCTGGTGGTCCTTGTGGGGTCTCGAGCCTTTGGGCACAACAGGACAATCACGTAACTCAGGTTATGCCAACCAGAATTTCTCATTCCTGTGATTTCAAACCTTAAGCTTAATGTTGAAACAAGGGTGAAAAAACAAGAAAAAAAAAAAAACAAGAAAAAAAATTGCAGCTCATTTATTCTTATGGCTTTGTTCTTAATATCTAGTTTCCTTCTACTTAAACTCCAAAAATGCCTGATCCCCATGCATTTTCTGAATCCACTGTTCCAACACATTTATTCTATGAGATACCTATTTTTTTATTTTAATAAATTCCTCTTTTAATTAATTTTTTTGGAGCTTGTTGTGTTAGAAGAATGCTAACTGAAAAAATTATGATAGTACTTGTTAGGCGTCTGCTCTAGGAACAAGGGTGTACACCCTATTTGATGTAATGTAACTAAAGTTCTAGACCAGGATAAATTTATCTACAGTAAGAAAAAAATCAGAAGAGTTACCTCAGGGTGGAAGGGCTGGTCTTTGACCTGAAATGGGAGTAAGATGTGATTCCTCTTAGAGGTTGAATTGTGTTGTCCAAAATGATGGGTTGAATTCTAAACCCTGGTACCTGTAATTTTCTTATTTGGAAATATAATCTTTGCAGACGTAATCAAGTAAAAATGTGGTCATATTGGATTGGGGGAGACACTAAATCCACAGCTTGTGTGTCCTTTATAAGAAGAGAGGAAAACACAGACAAGAAGACCACGTAAAGACAGAGACAGAGTGAAGAGTTGCAGCTGCAAGCCAAGCAGTCACAGGAAGTGAGGAAGCAGCACAGAAGGGTTTTCCCTCCAGCCCTCAGAGGAAGCTTGGCCCTGCTGGTACCTTGACTTCAGACTTGTCATCTCTTGAAGTTTGAAAGGATGCATTTCTGTTGTTTTAAACCACCAATGCAGCAGTAAAAAAGGCAGCCCCAGGACACTAATAGGACAGTAAAGTTTTATATTTTGAGAGTATTGTATTTCACAGGAGCATACATTTGTCAAAACTTAGCAAATGTACACTTAAGATATTTCCAATTCTTTGCATATAAATTTCATGTTTCCAAAATACCATCAATAAATACTGAAATCTGTCAAATGATATATGTGTTGGAGTTTTTAGGATATAAGTGATACCTGCAACTTTCTTTGAAATGATTTTAAAAATAAGGTGGACTGATAGTTGATTCGCAAAATAGATAGCTATGTAACTAAGCTGATAGAGCGAACTACCGATTTGTAGAACCCAAACAGTGAATGTGTGGGCATTCTCTGTCAAATTCTTAACTGGCCTAATTGAAAATATTCATAGTAAATAAATGAAAATAATAAACCCTATTTTGTATTATGGTCTGTGTTTTTCTTCCTTTCTTTTGGAAACACATAAAATTTCCAATAGTGAATGATGGTGTATTATTTTTGTTTCAATTTTTTTTCACAGAAGAATGTACTTAATATACTAAGTAAATATCTTGCTTCACAAAGATGAAAAGAAGAAAGAACATCTGTGAAACAGTGAGAACCAAATACTCAGTGCTTCTGTTGGAGGCAAGAGGAAGTGTAAGGACTTGCAGTAGTGATGTCAGGCAAAATCTGAGGTTAACTCTTGGTCAGAACCTGACAATAATAATAATGATGATAATAATAATAATAATAATAATAATAATAATAATATGATCAATGCTGCAGCATATTCCTAAACAAAAAAATATATGCAAGATTTTATACTAAAATCTGGATTTAGTTAAGTGTCAAGCTATGTATATTACATTCTTTCAATCTTCTGTAAAAACAGTGATCTCCCAAATAGAGTGGCATTAACCCCTTAAACTCATTTGTTTAGTTTATTATTATTATTATTTTTTTCTGAGAGAAATTGCCAGAAAGCGTGGAAAGGTCGTATCTCTTTCAGGTGACCCTGGTGCTCCTGCCAGAATTGGCCCTTAAGGAAGCTGATCAGGAAACTCCTAAGTCTAAATCAAGGATTTTAAGCAGATAAATGGAGATGTCTGTATATGAAGGCAACCTATTCACATCTACAATACAGACATGTTGTCTGTGGTTGGATAAAGGTGTTTTCATATCTTTAGCAAATGAGCAGTTCACACCTGACTGAGCTTAGATATGCAGAATCTACTACCCTGGCATAAAATAAAACTGTATTCTAAACATAAAGTGAAGTGTTTTCTTCAACTTTAAATGCAAAAACTTACCTTGCAGCAATAACATCTTCTCAAGGAAGAATTTTCAAATTGAAGTTGAAGTTGTTTATACTTACATTTTTGCTTCTAAACATGCTTGTGTGAAGATCTGTACAGCTGCCATTATCCTTTGTGAATATTCATGATTGATTATTGTATTTACCGAACATGTAATATTTCCATCCTGCATGATCTGAAGTCCTTATTTTAGGCAAAGGAGGAAGAAGATACAGATAAACTGATGAGAGGAATAAAAAAAAAAAAAAACCTCACCCTGTAGGGTCCAGTTCAAAAAGAAGCCACAGGAAGAACATGACATGTTATATTTGGTTTCACAAAATGTGCAAGAATAAATTAAGAAGGATGTACTAATGTTGCAGCATGTGAGATAAAAGGTAATGACTTTATCAAATTTTAATTTTGATAAGAACCAAAAGTATGGTAGATACAATGAAATTCCACAATAAACTCAGAGTGTCAAAAATCTTCATTCACTAAATGCTATTGTATCAAAATAGATTTTCCACAAAAAAAGTTTCAGAAATTATAAATACAAAAAACAAATTGACAGAAACATATTAGGAGTGAGACATAGGAGACTTCGCTTAGCCTTCCATGTTATGTAGACAAAAAATAATAAACGTGTGTGTGTCAAACATTATAAAAAGAAAAATACATCTATTACAAATTAATTGTTGTAGTCCTAAAATGTCACATAAACTCTAGCAATATATACTAAGGGAAACTATAAAATACACCATGAACAAATAGGATTAATGCCATGGCCTGGTTCCAAGGACTCTCTGCAAGGATGGTCCAATATTAGAATGTTAATATCATTTCTCAAGAAAATTCTCAAAGAAGATGCATCTTAGAGTTATATCAATGCATGCAATAAGGCATCTGGTAACATTTACCTTTTATTCTTGATTTTTAAAAGCATAATCAAACAACAATGCTCATCATAGCCTATAACTAACTTTTGTGAAGCACATTACTGGCTTTCTATTTTATGACTTCCCCATGGTTTTTCTTGGTAATATTGTGTTGTTTAAATCTTACCTCGTTTGGGGCTGGGATGTAGCTTTGTGTTAAAGCACATGCTTAGCATGCAAGAAGGAGGTGTTTATGTTGCAGCTGGGGCCAATTCCAGTACCAAATTCAAACAACAATAACAACAAAAACCTAGTTTATTGTTGTGGATTATGTTACCACTTTTCTACTCCTAAATATTGAGTACCTTGTCTCTTAAAGTCATAATTCCCAATTCCACTTCCTCGTAGCTACTAACTGGATGTTCCTGGGACATTACACTCTCAGCTGAACATGGCAGTGTGTGTTGGGATTTGTAATTATTCTTTCTGAACTGCTCACTCATACTTCTAGTTCATTTTTCAAACAAGTATTAGAATTATTTTTACTTAAAGAATCTATAACTGAGAATCAGCGTAGATTGCTAGGTACCATGGCCTTGATTCAGACAAATAATTTGAGGTTTCCTAAAAATATTCTAATCACAAGAACTGAAAACTCAGTTCTCTTAATACCTAAATTATTATTCCTTTTTTACTTTTATTATACCTACTTTGATATAAAATAATTAATCTTCATATATAGAATTGGGCAAGAAATTTATATTCACTAAATATCAAGTTGTACAGAATGCTAATATTTAGACATTTTAACATATTTTATTAATCGGCAATTTCCTCAACTATTAAATATGTACAGTACCATCTAAGACCATGTTTAGTTATTTTCACTTTAACTGTATATATTTAATTCCTGAAATTATGCATCTTTTTTGTAGTGATGTTTCCAAAACTTAGTTAAGATAGTAGATACATTGTAAAAAAAAAAAAAAAATTATCAAACAGTAAGAATATTTTTTACCAAATGGGTTTTTGTATTCATTACATTTTTATCTTGCTTCTTGTGCTCTTCCTGATACTAATACCCTGTTTATGTTACACAGTTAATATGTCACTGCATGTTTACCAAAACTTGAAAGAGATCACCCATTTCCACTAAATTAGAGCCTCAAAAATGTTCTTGTAGTTTATTAACACCAGTTTAAAATGCCATTAACAGGACTAACTCAATACTATCTGCATAAAGGAAGAGTTTTTCATGTCTGTCCTCCTACAAATGAAATTGTTTAAAATCCTTAAATGTAAACGGATTTGTAATATCTCAAAACATCTGGAGAAAGTCTGTTTGCCCATAAACTTTTTCTTGCTACCAATAGCTAATTATCCTTAGGAAATCATGAGCTTAATTAAATGATAGTAGCTACAAGGGAGCCACAGAACAGTAAAATGCAAAACCACTCAGCATTGACAGTTTTGCTATCACTATTCATTCATATATGATTGTCAGATTAGTGTCTTCCTGCTCTTCATAAAATGAAGCAATTTTCAAAAGAAGAGGGATTTTGATGTATACTTTTATTACACTAAAAGCATATTAAATTTTCAGTGATTCAATCCCTTGCTTTAATGTTCTTCAAATATCAAATGAAGTAATAGAGCAGAATATTTAGGTGGAGATTTATTTACCTTTGGTATCATTTTGTCAATTTGATTTCAAACTCCTTACAGAATTAATCAGATAATATACCTAAACCTGATTTTTAAAGTGCTAATTTTATTAATTAAATCTTCTTTGAATTGTTAAAAACTATTTAATTATTTAACACAATTAAATAACCTAAGTAATAAAAATCCCTTTTCTAATTTAGTTACAACTTATTTATAGAGTGCTTCCTCAAAAATAATAGTATTTAAGTGCAGTGACATATTTACCTCTTTAACAAAAGTTGTAGTGAGAAAAAGATGAGACAGAAGATCCAGAGCTTCATCTGAATCAGAACCTGATTTCAAATTCTACTGCAACACATTTGTGATTGATGGTTTTTAATAGCACAAAAGCATTTCTGGAAATTTTTCTATTTAGTAGTAAATGGCAGAAATACATTGTGTCTATCTATAGTTTTTGGGAGTAGCATATCTAGAGTCTTTTTTCCCATTTCATTTTTTACCCATTTCCATTAAAAAAATAAATTGTTCTATAATTACTTATAATAGAAATTGTTCTAAAACACATTGCATAGTTTCCTTTCTTCATTCCCTTGTCTCTCAGGGTGACTACATCATCCTGACACCCTTGCCACATTCCAAGAATTTGAACCACATATTTGCCCTTCTTGTAAGAACTGTAGTTCCTCTTGATGAGTTTCTCATCTTTTTGCCCAATCTCTCCATTCTTCCCTACACCCTCTCAACATCCCCACAGTATCCTAAATAACACACTTGCCAAATAGACTCTATCTTTCTGGTTTTATGTATTAGGAACCAATAGCAAAAATGGTAGGCTCCCAACTGGCTAAACACATCTTGCAGACAGGACATATGTCATTTTAGCAGATATTCTATTGTTTTTCCCTCAGGTCATGTCTCCTTGCTTTTAATTCTTTTAGAAATAATTTAATAAACTATTAAATATGTAATTTATATATATAAATGTCTAATATTTAAATGCCTAATAAGGACATGAAAAAAATGCTCACCATCATAAGTCATTAAGAAATACAAATTAAAGCCACAAGGAGATACCACTAATCTACTCTCTACAAAGGCTACAGTAAAAAGGATAGGAAACACCTTGTGGTGGCAAGGTGGTATATAATTTATATACCACACAAAATCCTCCATTATGAATGCACAATTCAATGACAATTAGCAAATTTGTAGAATGATATAACCATCATCACAATAAAGTTTTAGAACATTCAGCTCCCCCGCAAAGTACCCTTGTGCCTGTTTGTAATAAAGTTCTCTTCTTCCTGACTCCCCACCTCAGCCTAAGCCACTATGGATTTGCATTTCCTGGAGACTCTTGTGTAAATAAAGTGATACCATATACATTTCTGTGTCTTCTTGTCTTCACTTAGAGAAACGTTTTTGAAGTGTATCCATTTACCACAGGTTCCAGTAGTTTGTTCCCTTTTAATTGCTAAAGCTTATCTCATTGTGTGGATGGACCACAGATATTCACCCATACCTCAGTTTTAGTACATTTAGATTATGTCTAGTTTGAGGCTATTATTAAAAAATACTGCTGTGAACATTTGTGTGCAAGTGTTTGCATGGATTTTTTTTCTTGCCTTTGGGGGACCTAGAAGTAAAATTGTTGGAGTCTGTGGAAAGTTTTGTTTAACTTTGGATGAACTACAAGGTTGTTGCTCAGGCTCTACCATTTTACTTTCCAGCTAACCCCATGTGAAAGTCCTGTTTCTTCTATGTCCTTGCCACCACAAGGTGTTTCCTATCCTTTTTACTGTAGCCTTTGTAGAGAGTAGATTAGTGGTATCTCCTTGTGGCTTTAATTTGTATTTCTTAATGACTTATGATGGTGAGCATTTTTTTCATGTCCTTATTAGACATTTCCATATTGTCTTTAGTAAATATTAAGTGGAATTGTTTGTCTTAATATTAAATTGTGAGAATTTTTAAATATTCTGGGTACAAGTCATTTATCAGAGGAATGATTTGTACATATTTTCTCCCATTTTGTGCTTTATCTTTTTATTTCCTTAAGGGTTTTTGAAGCACAAATATTTTGAATTTTGATTGTTCAGTTTTCCAAATTGTGATTTTATAAGTTGTGTTTTTGTATCTGAAATACGCTTTACCCAGCCTGAGGACAATACATTTTTTCCTATGACTTTAGGTGTTCTATCTTTTATGTTTTATTCTATGATTTACTTTGTGTTAATTTTTGTGTGTAATGTGAGGAACCTAAGTGATTGACAAGGGTATCCACTTGTTCCAGTATTATTTGCTAAAAAGACTATCCTTTCCCTACTAAATTGTATTGGCATTGTTAAAAATCAAATAACCATAAACATAAGAATTCCTTTCCAGGCTCTTGGTTTCATTCATTCTATGTCCATCCTTATGCCAGTACTTTACTCTTTTGATTACTTCAATATCAGAGTATGTTTTCAGGTGCTGTGAGTCCTCCAGTTTTCTTCTTATTCAAAATCGTTTTGCCCATTCTAGGTTCTTTGTATTTTTGAATAAATTTTACAATTAACTTGTTAAACATTACAACAAAACTTTCTAATATTTTATTCATTAGACAAATTTCTACTTCCAGTACATCTAAAGTCGTATTTACCCTCTGAATAAATAATCAGAACAAATATATGTAACAACAACTGTCAATATGTTGGACATCCTTGAGATGTGAAAAACCAGTGAGTTGTGCCCTTTCATTACCCAAAAATACTTCCTGGAAAAAATTTTCAAGTATAGAATGGGACAAGTACCAGGGGAATTCCAGCTTCCTCCCTGAGTTGAGGAAATGGAGATGGGGATCTTGAGAGGCCAAGAAGAGTAGACCTTGCAGGATAAAGTACTAGGGAAAAGCTTTCTAGAAAGAAAACTCCAGAGATCCGTGGAAGATCCTTCTCTTGTATTCAGTGAGTGCCACTGATCAGCATTTGAAAATGCAGAAGTTAAACATATCTCAGATTGACATCTAATTCATAAGCCCTTTCTGATACATTTGTGGATGTACAAAAATGACAACTGGTGGTGACATTCAAATGAAAATATTAAGCATAAAAATATGTGTTAAGAATAAAAACACAACTTTATATTTGTGATTTAATAAGACTTAGAAAGAGGAATGCAAAGGGAAAGTATATAAATTTGGAAAACATTCCTCAACTTATCTAAAAATACAAATGAAGCAGTGACAAGAAAAACATTTTGTTGTCACACTTCTCACCATGAAAATTAACTGCTCATTAACCTTTGATGAATCCAGTTCTCCAAGGAATTTTTATGAATGCATAATTCATGCAGTGAATCTTACAGCCAATGATATATTTAATAACTAAGTGCAAAGTGATTTCAATAGCCTGTACTTACTCTTCCCATCTCCTGCACTTCTTTAAAATTAATAAAATTCTGCATATTTAAGAATAAATCTGCAGCAATGTAAAACCAATTTAAAGACATTATATTTTGTGCTAGCCCTGCCTTGTAAAGACTCATTGCCATTATCATGATGTCAAAGATGTTATCATAAATTAACTCATTAGTCTTCTAAATGCATCAGTGATCTTGAATCTGTAATCTGACAATTGCTTAAAAGACTTTTTATTTTAATATAGTCTGTATAAAAATAGAAAGGATGGCATGCATTACCAAAGTCCTGAACTTTGCAACCAGTTTGACACTAGAAAAAATTTTGTAAGATGAATTATAATTCAACCATGGATTTTCAATATACAAGTTGAATAAATGCAATCACAATGAAGAAGAAAATTAACTCTGACCCCAACCATATTTTAAAATTAAATATATCCAAATTGATCCAAATTCTAGACTTAAAAACTGAAATAAGAAAGGTTTTAATTTGAACATAGTTGAATTTATTTATTCTCTTGGAGTGATCAGAGATTTATAAGAACCATGTTAAAATAATTATGAAAAATTTTGAGATATTTTTAGAAGTTTGGATACATGAAAATTGACACAATATCATAAACACAATAAAAAGGTAAATGACAAACTGGGAAAAAACATCAATATTATCTATAAAGTTCAATGAGCTAAATAATTTACCAAATGATGCATAAAGCAATTAAAAATTTAAACCAAATAACTTAGCAGAAAAATATTTAGGTTAAAGCTAGACAGTTGATAGAAAGGAGAATGAAAATTTGCCCTAAAATCAAAAGCTTTCAGTGTTCAAACTTTTTTATTGTTCAGCACATGAAATCAAACCTTGAAGAATTCAAACCTCAGTTTTGACAAGACTTAATACTGAGAAGGGGAGGAGGAAACAGGCACCCTCAGAAACTGTGTATGAGGGTGTTAATAGGTAAGATAGATATGCATGTTTAAAATATTCCCTTTCTCTTCATTACTTCTAGCATCTTCTGTGCTTAATCCTTTCTTTCTGAAGTACCTCCTGATGCATTAATTCAGCAAACTACTCTTTGTAGTACACTCAACTTTTGTTTGAAAATATCTTTATTTCATCTTCAAACTTTAATGCTAAACTAAAATGTTTAGGTAAATAATTCTAAATTGGAAAGTAAGTTTCCTAGTACTTTGAGAACTAAAATCTCTGGCATCTTTCTGTTTTTTAACATTACACTAGTTTACAAACTGCCTTAGTCTGTTTTCTGTTGCTATAACAGAATGCCACAAGCTAAGTAATTTATAAAGAAAATAATTTTTTAGTCTGGAGTGTATAATATCAAGGTGCGAGCATCTGCTAAAGGCTTTCTGCTGCATCACAACATGGCAGAGTACATCACATGGCAAGGGTGAGGAAGAATACAAGCTCAGGTCTCCTTTCTTCTTATAAAGCCACTAATCCCATCATAGAGCCTTACCCTCAAGACCTTATCTCACTGTAATTACCTCTCCAAAACCCAAGCTCCCCACACCATTAACATAGAAATTTTGGGATTGTTTCCAACCTATGAAGTTTGGGGTTATATTCAAAACATAGTACCAACACAGGACAAATTTATACAATGAACTCCTTCACACCTACCACCTAGATTCTATATACACATATCTATCCATCCTTCTATTCATCCATTAGTCCATCTTATTTTTGATGCATTTCTAAGTATATTACACACATTACTACAGTTCTTCCTATTTAAACTTGGATATTATTATCTAGAATTCAATATTTTTTTTTTCTGCTAATTTTTTTGGATGCAAATTTAATACAAGGATACATACAATTCTCAAGTGTATAGTCAATGAGTTCAGACAAATGCACGAGTGTGAAACCCAACTGTGGATACCCTTCAACCTCTATTCTTGTGTGCGTGTGAGTGTGTGTGAGAGAGAGAGAAAGAGAGAGAGAGATACTTGAATCCAGGGGTGCTCTACCACTGAGTTACACATTCAGGCCTATTTATCTATTTATTTATTTTGATTTTGATATATTGTCTCCCTAATTCACCAAGGCTGGCCTTGAACTTGAGATCCTTCTGCTCAGGCTTCCAAGTCACTGTGATTACAGTGCATCCCCGTGCATGATTCAGGCTCCACTCTTTGTGTGTGTGTGTGTGTGTGTATGTGTGTGTGTGTGTGTGTGATGGTGATGCTTAGAATTGAATCCAGGGCCTTGCACATGCCAGGCAAGTGGTTTACCACTGAGCTATACCTCCAGCCCCCTCAACCTCTATTCTTGACATGGAGTCTTTATTATCTGAGTTTCGTCTCTGGTAGCTCCCACACTCCTTTTGGCTTTGGCATTGGGTCCCTTCTCTACAGCAGACGGAGGAGTAGAGTCATTATGAATTCCTTTACTTCCTTAGCCACAGGTTTTGTTTATTTTATAGACTTTAAAAGCTTCTCTGAAAGTTTGCTTAACACTGCTCTTTCATTTTCTCCTCCGACTATTTTTCTTAGATATAGTTTCCCTTTTAATTTTCTAAAGTACTAATGACTCAAAATGAATATGTTTCCAGCCCAGAAGTCCCCCATATGTGACATTTGAATATCCGAGTGGAAATTTAAATATTCCATTGAAATATTTAATAGAATCTCAAATTTTAAATATAAACATTAAACATGAGGGCTGAGGAGATAGCTCAGTGGTAAAGTGCTTGCCTTACAAGCACAGGGCCCTGGGTTCAATCCTCAGTACCACAAAAAAAAAAAAAAACATTAAACATGATTTTCGATTTTCCTGCTCACCCCCACTGTGCTGCTTCTCCAATAATTTCTTAGTAAAAAAAAAAAAAAAATTCTGTTCTGTCATGTGCCCAAGTCAAAACCCTTAGACCCATTCTTGATTCTCCTATATTCTCAACCAATTGGTAAGCAAATCTGAGCATCTATAATTTCAAACATATCTGGAATCATATTAATCCTGACTATATCCAACACTATCAAACACTTTCGTGTCTTGCCTGAATTATAACATTAATACTTGCATAACTCTTTTCCTGCTTCTTTATTGTCCTTCATAGTTTATTCTTGATGTAAACAAAAGTTCAATCAAGATACACTCCTGCTCAATATCCTGTTTCATTCTGCAAAGTGAAAATCAAAGTCCATCAACTTGGCCCATGGCACACATGTGTTGCTTATCTTCCCTCTTCCTTTCTGACTTCATTCCTGCCACTGTTCTCCTTGGCTGCTCTGTTTCAGCCCCACTGACCTTCTCTCTGATTCTTGAATACATGCTACGTCATCCTGCTTCAGGGTCTTGGTGGATCTGTTTGTCCACACCACACCTGGATTTCTAGAATCCAGGGCCCAAATGGACAATGGGCTTGCGTTCGCACTTTCTCGGTTCTCTGCTTGCTTGTTAACATTTTAAAGAAACTTTCCCTTCATTTCCTCATATAAAATAGTAATGAGACTTCTACCCCTTAGAAGTTAATCGTTCATTTGTCAAAACTGTGATTTTCATTTTATATGTCAACTTGACTGAACCACAAAATGACCATGGTTTGGTTTAGTCAAACATTATTCTGGATTTTTCCATAAGGATGCTTTTGATCCACTAATATTTAAATTGCAAGCCTTTTCATAAACTAGATTGTTTTGCATAATATGGGTGAGTCTCATCTAATCACTTGAAGGATTTAATAGAACAAATATTGAGGACCTCTAAACACGAAGAAATTCTACCAGTAGACAGATTCAAAGTGCCATATCAGGTCTACCTGGGTTTTCAGCCCGCCAGCCTACTCTGCATATTTTAGACTTATCAGCCTCCATAATCTCATGAACCAATACACACACACACACACACACACACACACACAGAGACACACACACACACACACACACACATGCATACATACATGCATACATGTCCTAATGATGCTGTGTCTCTGGAGAACATTAAGAAATGCAACCATCCAAAAAAATAAGAACTTCACTTGTTTATTTTGTATCTTCCAGAATTTAAGCTTCATGAGAGTAAGGAGTTCATCTATTTCATTCACTTCTGTACCTCCAGTATTTACATTAATTATTTTAAAACTCTCTCTTTCAGTACTGTATTCTGTGTAATTTTCTCTGATCTTGTTTCCATTTATCTAATACTCCCTCCAACCACTTCTAATCTGTTGTTTGATTCACTATTTTTTAATTCCAACTATACTTTTTAATTTACTCTTAGAAACTCCAATTTTTTCAGTACTGCTGTTTTCAGAATACATTGTCTTTTCTCATATTTTAAATTTCTTTCATGTTTTTAAGCACCTTAAAATGCTTTTCTAATGCTTATTTCATATTTTATTATCAGAAATTAACAGTGTTCTCCATCTATTCTTTGTTTTGTCTATTGGAATTCTTGATTATTTCCTTGGATTTTCTAAATTTGTTTTAAATGTCAACTAATCTTTGGCAGACACCTCTTTTAAATTTAGGAAATTCATGGGAATGTCTCTTCTAAATTGATTTTCCTTTTATTCTACCAATACTATGCTGGTGTTATTTTTTTTTATCTAAAACTAAACCTTTGGAAATAGCATTAATTTTCATTTCAGTCTTGTACACTGTAATAAAAAAAATCACAGTCTGAGTTTGACTTTCTGAGAGTCATAATCATAACAGAGATGTTTCATTTTCTTCTCCCTGTACTGGTGTGTGCATTTGAACCCTGCTTTCATTGAAGATGCAATTCCTTGATGTTTCAGGCTTAACAGAAATGGTCTCTGATCTGTTTCTCTATAGTCTAAATGTGATCATTTCATCCTACTGGGCATTTTACCTGGGTCCTCTAAATTATTATAACCACATTATTAGTTCTTCTCAAACAACCACTTAAAACAGTGAAATTTTGAACACTTGTTGAAGGATATCAAATTTTGAGGGCTATCAAAGTTTTTTTTAACTTTATACAGGATCTAAGGTGTTTAGGTTAGAATGCATCATTGTGTTTTAGTTATGATGGAGGCTGCCACTGAATTCCACTATTGTTTTATTCTATTTGAGAGTCTCTTACTACCAAGTATGATATGTTAATATTTATGTCAATTGCTTACACATTGCATTTATTCCTATTATCTTGTTGGGTGCTATTTACCAGATATTTTCTTTGGTGCTTTCTTTTTAAAGTTTTCCCTCTCCTTTCCTAAATTTCTCTTGGGTGAGTCAACTTCTCTATTTGAAGCTCTGTCTTTGAGAACATTAACTTCTCTCTAGCTCTAAGATAGTTAGCAGACTTAATCCAATCTAAGTTCTAATTTGAGAATTCCTACAACCCAGGTAGGGTAACATAAATTCAGGATAGGCTTAGGAATTTAATTTCCCCTCAAAAATTTCACTTTTCTGTCCAGTACAAAAAAGGGATACTATGCCTCTCAAGGGGCTATGTTGTAGAGATTTATTTTTTCTCCTTTCCATGAAAGTGCATACTTTAAATGTCCTTCCTTTACACGGTGAAATTAGTCCCTCTTTCCACAAAGTCAAGGTCTACTCTTCTGTTTCTATGGGGAAACTAAGCCTGATTCTCTATGGCTTAGGGTCCAATTTGTGTTCTGACAATCATCCACAGAGTCAACACCGTTTCAATTTACTTAATTAAAACTCTGTTTGCAGGCTTCTTTGATTTTGGCAACCAGAACTTTCTATTTTTCTTGTGTTATGTGTTTTAGTTGAATCTTCCATTTCTTCTATTTGTAATTAAAATTGCTTTGCTTGCCTTCCCAGCATGTTGTCAGCACAAGAAAACAAATGTATAAAAAAAATCTAAAACTTTCATATCTTATAAAATTAATATGATGTGCTAATCACAATATATACAGTTGCTTTAAATCAACTAGAAAATATAATAATGGTTCTGTAAGAAACAATTTGGCCAACATGTAAGAATTTATGCAAAGAAAATCACAGTGGCTAAGAAACAAAGGGATATATATATATATATATAGTTAAGTAGACTTCAAGATGCAATCGAAAACAGACTTGGTTTTCAATTCATATTAACAAAAGTTAATACAATTGGTCATTGTCAATACTGGTGGATATTTCCTAAGATGGGTACTCAAATGCTGCTTGCATGTTTCAAAAACTTTAAAAATGTGTCACTTTGAAATGATTATTCAACTTACAAAATTCTCTTCTAAAGGTGTAACCAGATACTGATACACTTCTATAAACTATATAGCCCCTGCTCTAAAACAAAATGAATATTGGAAAATAGGATCCATACTACTCTGCCTTCTTTGCTCTTTCAACGAGGGATCCTCATTTTACTGATTTTACTAAGCAGAAGAAATATTTTATTTATATAATGGTTAACTTCATAGATATATTCAATATTACACACATAAGCTGATTGTATTATTAGCAACAGTGATCCTTTTAATGGAATCTTAAAGTAAGAGTATTGAATAGTTAAAGTTTGGACTGTGCTTTGAAAAATGCGGGGGTGGAAAGCAAATAAAAAGGCAATTTTTCATTTAGTTAATGAAGGTGGTATTTTTATTATTTTTTGTATCTCCTTTAGATCTTTTAGTATTGTATCAGAAATATAAAAAGCCAAGGAGGGAGCATTTCTATTTGCAATCAAGACTTGATCTCATTTTGAGTAACATTGTTTGAGCATAAAAGTAATGATTTTCTTTTAAACATAGACTTCTCAAAGATTTTCTCTGTACTTTAATGTGATTTTATTATATCTAAGGGCCATGTTTCCCCTCTGCCCCAAGAGAAACAAATTTTCCATTTTATGAAATCAGCAGGGAGCCAGACTCAATTTATAAAATTAACTTCACAGAGAACTCTTTTAAAGACTAACTATTGCCACATGAGAAAGTTACACTCTGGTAATCAAAGGCTCACTTGCAGAGACAAATTAACCCTCTAGCATTAAGACACTAGTAAAGAGCAGAGAAAATGATGAGTTTTACCTTCCCTGAAAGAAGCAAAGAAATCATCAGATTGAGCACAGTTTTGACAGTTTTAGGAATGTGTTCCTCAAAACTGATGTGAAAGATTATCCTTGGGGATTGAGGAAGAACATATTATAACTCTTATTTGCATTTACTTCTTATCACGTCTCATATTTATATTTTGTTTATAATTTAAATGTGGATAATATATCAACTAGCACAGCGCCACAAGCGTATATTTATCAATGCATTCACATGTATTGGTGGTGCATGTTTTAAAACATTATACTAATGTGGGATCACAATCAAAATGTTTGAATAGCACTCCAAGACTTTAAGAAAAAAAACAACTTAGAAGGAGCAATTTTATACAGGAGGCAATGCATTCAAATAGCTACATCAAAATTTTTCCATTCTATATATTGAAAAGAGTAATATTACTTAAGAGAAAACATTCTGTATTCACTGTCTAACTTCGTTTGGTGTCTTCTGTTTCCTAATTGATTGTTGTGATGTTTTCTTCAACAGATGAACTGTGGGAGAATATTAAATAGTTATTGTCTAATGTAAACAGAAATCTGAATGATTAAACCAATCAGAGTAGCAAATCATTTCACTATAGTTGTGGGTTATAACCTTTCTGAAAGCGTTAGAGAAAAGCTTTTTGTATTGTGCCATGAAAATAAAAATGTAAGAAGAAAGCAAGGTAAAAGGTCTTCCTTTGTGATCCTACAAAATACTTTTTCTGTCATGAATCTATTTGAGAACAAATTACAGAGACTATTAATTCCATGTTTCACTGGTTCTAAGGTACATATCCTTTTAAATATTTAATATAATTGAAATTGAATTGGCTGTTATAATATGGCATCTATGATTGTTATAGGCAGGTAGCAATTATGATGTAGTTCTCATTTCTTTGATATGAGCAAACATGACAAGTGGCAACATCTAAACTTGCAGAATGGATATCAGCACCTGGAGAGAAAACTTAGAGATGATTGTGGAGCACTAAGGAAGTATTTCCTGGGCTGGAGGCACAGATCAATTGTAGAGCATTTGCCTTCCATGCACAAAGTTCTAAGTTCAATCTCCAGCACCTGGAAAAAAAAAAAAAGGAAAAGAAATGTTTCCTCCAATTCTGTTGAAGACTCAGTCTATGTTTGAATAAATATGAAGCTGAAGAACCTAATTTAGAAGGCAATTCAGAAAAGTCAAATTCTAGAGGTCAAAAAAGAAACTTCAGCATTAGACCAACCCATTTATCTCATTTATACTTTTTGCTATAGTTTAGATCTGGAATGTCTCCAGTGGTTCAAGTGTTAAAGGCTTGGTCCCCAGCAGGTGATAGAACCTTTAGAAGGTAGAATCTGGTAGAGGAAAGGTCACAGGTGTGTGCACTAAAAGGGAATATTGGGACTTCAGCCTCTTCCTGTTTCTTTACTTTGCTTCCCAGACACCATAAGAACAGGCCTTTTCGGCCTTTTCTACCACATATTCCCACCATGATGGACTAGGCTTGCCACAGGGCCAAGAAACTATTGACTGAGACCTCTGAAATCATGAGCCAAAATAAACCTTTTCTCCTTGCTAAGCTGATTCTTTCAGGTATTTTGTCATAGTGACAAAAAGCAATCTAATACATTTTCTTTCTATATATGTATAAAATTTTTATCCAATAAAGGTATAGACTTAACTAAGTGTATGAGTCCCTTTAATATGTAGAAAATAAAAATTACAAATGATAAAAGATATTATATCAGTTTTATTCACAGAATTTTTTTTCTTATTAGTACTTAAAATAATGATTATAAAATCTCCTACATTTTAGATTCAATGAAGTATGATGCCTCTACTATGCAACATATAAATTAAAGGCTATAACAAAAACAACCTATCATGGCATTTGGGTTTTAATATTTTGTATTTCTCCTGCTTTATTTTTTTACTTTCAGTGTAAGTTCCTCATTCTGTTCCCCATGTCTTTTGCAGGAGCATAGTATTAGGAAGTAAAATGAACAGAATAAAAGATTAATGTCCAGACTATTCAGAAAACTCCTAAAACTCAACAACAAAAACAAATAGAAAATGGTCAAAGGAGATGAATAAAGCTTTCTCCAAGAAGTAAAAATGGACAATAAGCATAAGAGAAGATGCTCAGCATTGCTGATACACAGATCATAAGTAATATTAGAATCAGGCATTATGCAAATTTATGAAACGCAAACAATATCAAAAAGAACACCCCAAAGTCTTTTGAAACTGATGACAAACCACACTTTAAATGAAATATCAGGTGAACAGAAAATTCATATGTTACAAAAGATTTGGAAATAATATCATAGAAGCAAATGTCTCCAGGAGGCTAGCTTATTGTTGCAGATAGGGTGAAAGATTCAACTTCCTTATCGCTGGTGCAAATAACAAACTGGCATACGGACTTCCACCATGACTTGGAGAAATCAATTCCAATCATTTCCTAGCTCCCAACCTGAATGTGCTGGACCTGTGCTTAAGGCACAGTCTTACATGGATTAAAGGCACTGAGGGGGCCGTTCCTGTCTCCAGCCTCCCTGACCACTTTGTATAATCCTAGCATCTCCTTTTGCCACCCTGCACACATCAAACCTCTTCAGGTACAGTGGCTTTGGTGCTCCTTTGACACAGAATCTTAAGATGGACTCAGAATGTTCTTGGACTCTGAGTCTAGTAAACTTGATCTTCAAAGTCAAAATTCTGGGTGCAATTCTATTAGAGCATTCTCTTTCTTGTTTTCTTTTTTTTCTAACCTCACCTCTTCTGGGACATCTATAATCTCTCTCCACATCATTTTAGCTTTTACAAAAGACTAGAAAATTCTGATATTTACAGAGATACTAAATTCTAAATAGGAAGTGCTTAAAAGTAAAGGGGGTATGTATACCAGTTTCTTTATCCATTGATCTGTTGAAGGACATCTAGGTTGGTTCTACAATCTACCTATTGTGAATTGAGCTGCTATAAACATGGATGTGACTGTGTTACTGTAGTATGCTGATTTTAAGTCCTTTGTGTATAAAGCAAGGAGGAACTTTAATTATGTAAAGGGAAATGAGATGGAGGAAGGGGTGGGGTTATGAAAGATGGTGGAATGAGTCAGACATCATTACCCTATGTACATGTATGATTACACGAATGGTGTGAATCTACATCATATACAACCATAGGAATGAAAAGTTGTACCCCATTTGTGTACAATGAATCAAAATGTAGTCTGTAAAAATAAAAACATAAAAGTAAAGGGGTGCTGGGGAGATAGAGGAAAGATACACAACAAGTACATATTATTTTGCCATGTACAAAGAACCTTTCCTTTCAGCCAGGGATTACGTGGGTAATTTTCAGTTTCTTGATGCAATAGCCAAGAAAAGCATAGTCCAGTGGTAATAATTATGCTTGGAAGGTACTTTCTCACAGACCTGATGCACAACTGGACCATGGTGCACCATGGGACCATGGTGCTTATCATCACAGGAAGTGCTCATTCACCAAACAGCTCTGTGGAAATTTCTAATCACAAGGCATTTTGTTAGGCACTGTCTAAATGTGCATCCTGTCTTTTTAAGTTCCAGAAGTCAGTCTGTGCCTTGCATGATTTTACCACTAACATCCTGGAGTAAAACAACCAAGGGGAAAATAGTGCAGCGTGAGAAGGTGCAGAGTGCCAGTTTATGAGTTTGTTTATTCTGCAGAAATTTTACTGCTGCTCAAACTGACTGCTTCTTTAGTGCCTTAAATCAAGCAGCATAATCTGTGGACTCAAGATCAGAACAATAAACTTCACTGAATTTACAGGCTCAGGAGAGCAGCATTCAATAGGGCCTTTTATTATGACCCTATCCTGACAATGTTTTTCTGACTTTCATTGCTTTAGGAATTCATAGGAGAGATGCCAAAACAGTGTGTTGTTTTTTGTATGGACTCTACCCCCACGATTAATCACTCCAAATATTGAAAAATGCAACTCAGATAGGAGACGTCTCTACAGCAGGAACTAACAAGTAGGTACAGAAAATTGTTCTCTTTCATGTTAACACACATTTTGAAAACAGGAGAGGAAGAACCATTTAATCATAATGTCTAGGTTTCTCATTTACAGACTTGCACACAGGAATTATGACATCACTGGGGTGTTGATGGATCACTCACAGAGCTGAGCTGTATTAGTATATGGAAAAGGCAAGAGAAAAGTTGATAGTCATTGCCCGAATTTTATATACCAATGCAGAAAAACTTTGAAACTCTCATTTCCTATGCCTAATTATTAATTTTACATATTAGCATATTAATGCCCTATAAATTAAGTAACACAATAGAAGTTAAAAGGAGAAATATGCAAGATAAAAATAAATGCAAATACATTTATTAAATTCTGCTGGTGTTGGGTCACTGGCTTTGTAGTCATGGAAACATGAGTTTGAATTCTAATGAGGCTTCTTAAAATCTGTGTGAATCTGAGCAATTTATATAAGCTCTCTTAGCGTCATGGCTTCAGTGGTGAGAATAGGTGAAGAGGCTGCAACAAATATCGACAGGGTGATGATGATGATAATGATGGTGATAATATTTCAGACTGCCACTCACTCTCAGGAATGGTAGAAATCTTGGCAGGACCTACTTAAACTCAGTCACAACCACCCCAATAAAATGGCTTCCTGAGTTAGCTTAAATAAATTTATTGAGTGGGAACACTTCATCTCTGACTATTTTGCTTTTGGAACATTATACAAGTTGTGACATGGAGCAATCACTTTGCCCTCTTCTTCTTAAACATTTGTACCCAAAGATTCTAAAATGTAGGTTTGTGAGAGTCAGGCAGGAAGTTGCTGTCAGGTTCTTTAGCACCTTTGAAATACAGTCAGTGCAGTAAGAAGAGAATGCTTTAGTAAGTCTATCTATGAATTTGAGGAGAATTAACCTAACTTTTATGTTGAGTCTTCCAATTTATGAACATTGGTAAGTCTCTTCACTTATTTAGGTCTTTTTTGATTTCTTGAATTAGCAATTCAACATCACATAAGCACCCTATACCTGTTTTTTTGGGTTTTCAACTAAGTTGTGCCTATTTTGTTTGGTTGATTGGCTGGTTGGCAGGTTGGTGATGAAATGATGTTTTAATTTCAGTTTCTGAAAGATTCACTGCTAGAATAGAGTTGATTTTTATTGATCTTGTATCCTGAGACTTTACTGAACTAATCTATTAGTTATAGGACAGTATGATTGATTCAATTTTCTATATTCATGCTAGCTTCAAAACTGGCAGTTTTTTTTTTTTTTCTTTCCAGCATATAGACCATTTACATTCTTTTCTTCTTTGGCTTATTTATATAATTTCATTGATTAATTTTGAAATATCAAAATAAGTTTGCAACCCTGGAATAAAGCACACTTGATCATAGCACGCATTGTGACATTATATTTACTGATGTTTCCTTAGAAATTTTGCTGATTTTATTCATGATGGCTTCTTTATTTATTTTTTGTGTCACCTTATCTAGTTTGGTATCATGTTCTGCAGGTCTCATAAAAATGAGTTAGAAGTATTCACTTTTTTTCTGTAACAGATTATACAGAATTTCTGTTAGTTCTTTTTTAAATGTTTGGTGGAGAAGGCATTTGTCATCCTTTCTCTAATGAAACTATTTGAACCCAGGGATTTATTTTTGGATAATTCTATGTTATGAATTTACTTTCCAAAATACTTATAGTGCTATTCAAATTATCTATTTCATAGCAGATGAGTTGTGGTGGTTGGTGATTTTTAAGAACTTGGAAAGATTTGCCAAAATTGTAAAAATTGATGTGTGTAGAGATGTTCATGGGTGTGCACAGTATTTTCTTACTACCTCTTCATGCCTTTAGCATCTGTAGGGATATCTGCTCTTTCATTGCTGATACTGGCATTTCATATCTTCTCTGTTTTTCAGTCTTCCTAGAGGTTTGTCGATTTTACTGATCTTTTCAAAGAAGTGGTTTTTAGTTCAATTGATTTTCTCTATGTTTTGCTTTTAATTTTACTAATTTGTGCTTTTATCTTCATTATTTCCCCCCTTCTGCTTGATTTGAGTTTACTTTGATCTTTTTCTTCTGGTTTCTTAAGGTAAGATTTTGATTATTGATTTTAGAATTTTATTCTTTTCCAGTATAAGCCTTTAGTTCTGTGATTTCCTTGTAGTTTTCTTTCAAATGCACCCCACAAATTTTGACATGCCTCTTTCTCATTTGTTTTTGTCTAGTGTATTTTTTTTTTTTTAATTTCCTTGAGACTATTGACTAGTATGCTGTTATGTAGTATTGTTTCCAAGAGTTTGGATATTTTTTTCTTATTGTCCAGTATTCAACTTCTACTTGATTTCATTGTGATCAATCAACATACTATGTCTTTAATTATTTTAAATATGCTGATGTTTCTTTTGAGTCCAGGACATGATCTACATTGGTATGTGTGCAGGAATTTGAAAAACCTGTGTTCTGCTCTGGTTGGGTGGAATGTTCCATAAATGTCAACTAGACCCTGTTGACTGGTGATAATGAATTTTCCATATCCTTGCTGCTTTTCCAACTATTAAGACATACTGTTAAAGTCACCAACTATAATTTTGAATTTGTTTCTTCTTTGAGTTGTATCACTTTTTGCTTCATGTAGTTTGTATCCTTTATATGAGTGAATGTATACGAAGAATTGCTACATTTTCTTAATAGACTCTTCTGTCGTTAAATAATATCCCCTCTTTTAGATAAGTCTTTGCCTTGAAGTCCATCTGTTATTAGTAGAGTCACACCTACTTTATTTTGATTGTTTGCATGATACATCTTTTTAGATCCATTTACTTCAGTCTACGTATAGTGTGACATTTGAAGTAAACTTCCTTTAAATAACACATAGTTTGGTTATGTTTTTAGCATTCTTTGATCTGTTTTATAATAAGAGATTTAAACCACTTAAACTTAATGTAATTGTTGATGTGGTATGACATCTGCCAGTTCATTTTTGATGAAACTTTTAGTTTTTGAATAGTTCTGATTGACAAATGTGAAGATAATGTGTTTGCTTCAACTTATTTCCCCCTAGTATTAACATCTTATTAGTATGATACTTTCATTACATTAATGAATAAATGTTGACTCATGGTTACACTCGTGTTAAGCAAAGTGCATACCTTATTCAGATTTCCTTTATTTTCACCTCTTATCCTTCTCCTGTTTCAGAATGCCCCACGGAAGCCCATTATGTTTTGCTGTTACCTCTCCTTTGGTTCCTCTTGAATTTCATCAGCTTCTCAGACATTTATTGTATTTGATGCTTTTTGATAATTTGAGAAATGCCAGTCATGTATTTGATAGAACGTTCTTCAATTTGGATTTCTCTGATGTTTTTCTTAAGATTAGACTGGAGTTGTGACTTCAGGGAAGGAAGATGACAGAAATAAGTACCATTCTCATCACATCTTATTAACTCAATGTGCAGTCAACCTCAGTCATCACTAGTAAGGTAAGCCTTCGTTCCCGAGGAAGTGTTTGACAAGCTTCCCAGGCGTCAATTTGCTTTCTCCCACCTCCACCCCATCCATCCTCTGCTCCTTGGAAGGAAGTGTGAGCAACTCACGTGGAACACCTAATATGGTGAGGAGTTCTGCTCCATTTTCTTGAGGATGGACTATCCATATGAATTCTTTAGAATTCTTCTGCATCTAAGGTTTACCTCTTCCCTTCCACTCATTTATGTATTCAATCACTATTTATATCTGCATTCACTCATGTATAGTTATTTTATACAATTGGTTATAATTTTCCTTTAATTTGTGCGTGTTTTTCATTTTCTTTCTTTTTCTTTCTTAGACTCGTTCAACTGTGAGTGCTGAGAACACTTTTCACTGCTTCTTCCCCCCTTGGCTTCTCCTCGTCATTGTTGATGTTGGTGGTTTGTTCGTTTGTTGAGGATTTGCCACTTTGGTTTTTATTTTCTGTGTATTCTCTCTGCTTTTCTCTTTTCTATTTTGTTTTTGATGACTTCTGATTGGTTAGGTGAATATATTTTGTTTAGAATTCCATTTTGATTTACCTATACTCTTTTATGCATCTCTTTGTATAGTTTTTTTTAGCAACTCTTCAAGTACTACATTATAGAACTTGTCCATTTACTGAGTCTGGTATTTTTACCAATTCAAGTAAAGTATAGAAAATTTACCTCACTTTATGATCCTTACCCTCAACATTCATATTAAATTTGTCCAAAATATTTCCTGTACATACATTTAGGACTACATCAGAAAGTGCTACAATTTTTGCTTGAATGTCAAACAACATAGGAAACAAGAGGTCAGGAAATCTGATGTTTTTACCTATATTTGTTCTCTTCCCCTTTTCTTTCTTCCTCCCTGGTATCCCAAGAGTCCTTATTATATCATTTCTCTTCTGATTACAGAATTCCTCTAGCTATTCTTTTAGGATAGGTCAGTTGGTGGCAAGTTCTCTTCTGGGTTTGTCTCCACTGAGAACATCCTGATTTACCTTTCATTCTTGAAGGATGTTTCTACAGAATACCAGAGTCTAGATTGACAGTTCTTTTCTTTTATCACTTGTAAACTGCACTGGCCTATCCTCTGACCTCCATGGTTTCTGGGGGGAAATTCATCATCAGTCAAATCAGGGAAACAAGTGAAATGGAAAAAAATTAAAATATCTTAGAACTCAGAAAATCTGAAGATCTTAATGCCAAAATCTAACAGTTAATTACATTACAAAGCAATGATCCTCTTTTTAACAAATCGGATTTGTTAAAGAAAGAGAGAGAAACAGAAATCTACAACTGAAGACAAGAAAGAACATAAAACCAAAGACAGGGAGGAAGACATAGAATGTTGAAAACTGCTTTAGAGCTGGGTGCAGAGGTGAGAAAGCAGTCCCAAACTTGGAACAGAGCTAGAAGCGGCAGGGCTGCTCCTGAGGCTGGGACAGATGTGGGACTTCTCTCAGCTCAGGAATAAGGACAAAATGGTCTTAAGTCACCTGCCAGGTCAAGAAAGTTCCTCCATGCCCACCTCTCTTTTCTATCAAGAGAACAGTGGACAAGAAAGAGCACAGAGGCCTGAAAGTGAGGACAGGGCCAGGTGCTGACATGAGGGGGGCGGGACAGTGGCCCCCAGTCTCCCCAGGTGGGCCTCCAGGAAGCCAGAGCAGAGCTGGCAGCCCAGGGCTGCCCCTCCTGCTGGAGGGTATGTTGGTCTCAGGACTAAAGGACAGGCTGGCTCCCAGAACTGATCCGCCCTGGAAACAGTCCCTCTAGAGATGTGGCCAGTGATGGAAGTAAAAGATCCCATTGAAGAGGAGGACATGCGGCAGGCTCCCTGGTGTCCATGCAACTCCAGAACAGAGTCTACTGAGTAGGTGGTCCTTGGAGTATCCTCCCCTGCCTGAGCCCCGGTTTCCTCCTCTGCCATTTGTGGTCCTGAATTCCTGTTCTCTTAGACTGCCACCTTGACTTTTGAGGGCTCCTCCCAACCTGACCCACAAGCCTGATAACAAAGCACCTGCTCTCTATCCAGCCATATAATTGTGATATTTTCATTTTAACACACAAATACCAAAAACATACAGACTGTGTTTGGGAGTGCCCATTTCCTCCTACTTTGCCAGCCCTAGATTTTGAACATTATTTTACCTCTCCCTCTGCCAGTATAGAATGTTTTAAAATTTACCCTGAAATATAGGTGAGTTTTAACAATGTCTTCTTCTGTATGGCTTTTTTCCCCATTGCATTTGTTTATTCTTTATATTTCTTTATATTCTTTATATTTTGTCCCTTTTCTACTGTGGTGTTTTTGTTGATATGTAGGTCATTGAATTAGGCATTGTAAATATTTTCTGCTCAGTAATTTCAGCATTTATTTTTGTGGTTTTCCACTAATGCACAAGAATTTCATCTTATGTAATTAGATTTGGCAAGTTATTTCCCTTATGGCTTCTGAATTTCACCATTCTGTGAGTCACAGCAAATGGATCTGATGCCACCTCTCACTTCCAAGGGCAACACTGATTCATATTCCTAAGTCCATAAACTCTCTTGTTCCCTCTAGTTGATTTTTGCTTCTCCTCAAATTATTCATCCACCTACATTTTCCTGCATTTGGGGCTGACACACACCAAAGCAAGAAAGTAACTCCCTTTGGTGCTCTCTGAGCCTCCCAGGAGGCTATGTTGTATTGCACCACGTCTCCAAAGTAACAAGGAGGGATAGCTCACAGCCCAGGGTCTGTCACACCGCTTCCCACACTGGTCATGGGTCACCCCTCCAATGGGGAAATTTTCAAGTTGGAAATTCCTTCTAAAGATCTTACTCCAAACTTCCAACCTCATCAGAGGTTCCTTCCTAGAATCTCTTCACATTCCCCACAACCCCATCTGCTACTGACTCTTGCTTAGGTCTTTCAGAAAAATTCTCTACCTTCCTGACTTCAGTTCACACCTCTTGAGGGCTTTTCACTCCACATGATGTCACCTTCCTCTGAAATAATCATGGGAAAATGGGTTTGTCATCTCACTGTCATATCATGTACACATCAGCATTTAAATAATTAAAATCCTGAGTGATAGTTGAGTAAATCTTCATAATCACAGAGCTGAACTCTTCACAGGCAGTGAAAACACTTCTGAAACTCTCCCAAGGGTTTTATTTGCTAACACTTATACCCCCACAAGTATGGCTGTGGGCACATTCATTTCTACCTACTATCAGACATCCACCCCTCTTCAAGTGACTGTGCAGAAGGCCATTTTTCTATGGCTCCAAAAAGACAACCTGACTCTCTGCCCCTCCTGCACCTTGCTGTGTCTCTCCCATCACCATAAGGCATTGCCTTGTTGAGGCTCCTTTCCAATCAGACTGATCTGGGTTGGGATTCCAGCTCTACAACTTCCTGGCTATGTGATCTTAGCTGTGTTCTATGTCCTTCAGAGCCTAGGTCTTCTCATCGGTACCTATGCTTTGGCTATGCCAGGGTATGACTCTCTCCTGGTCTGCTTTGGGTTTGCATGATGACAACTCACCATGACAAAGCCTTACCTTCCCACCAGGATGACTGTACTATAATCTCACCATAGACATCAGCTGCTTGAACAGTCCTGTTTTGGGTGGAGAAGGGAAGTTAAAACTCTTGTTTTTTGACTCATGTTTTGTGAATATAGGATCTGTCTGAATTTGGCCAAACAACTTATTATGGCAAATCCAGGGTATTCATAGCTGCAAAATCAGATTCCTAGTTCCATTTCTGCTTCCAACATAGATACTTCCAACATAGATAGTCAGGACAAAGACAATGAATGGGAATGTCAGTGGCAGTTCACCAAAGACCATTAAGTTGGTATTTGGTGCAACAAAGCAGACTTCACACCATTGGCTGTCTCAGGACTAGGTTGCCATGTGTGAAGTCCTGGTTTCCATCCCCAGCACCAAAAAAAAAAAAAAAAAAGAGGAAAAAAAACAAGAAAAAGGTTCATAATATTAATCATTTCTTTGCAAATAAAATAGAAATTAGAAACAAAAGAAAAACTCTCAGATATGAAGAAACAAATTAGCATAAAGTAGTAAAATATTCTGTCAAAATCCCTCTTGTTCAAACTACAAAACGGACCATAATGTAAAATTCTGACAAATCTGGACAAAAGAGAAAAGTCCGTACTCAAAATACTTTTATTATTGAGCATAAAAGAATAAATGTTGAATTGTTTTGGGCAAGAAACTATTAAAGATAATCCTAAGGAAAAGCAGAAAGATAGTCCAAAAAAATTAATTGAGAGGGAGGGGGTATGAAAGATGGTGGAATGAGACAGACATCATTACCCATTTCCCATGTACATGTATGATTACACAAATGATATGAACCTACATCATGTACAACCATAGAGACGAAAAGATGCACCCCATTTGTGTATAATCAATCAAAATGCAGTCTGTAAAAATAAAAAAAATATATTTTAAAAAAATGACTAAAACTGCTAAAAACAAAAAAAAAATTAAATCAATTAATTAGTGCACAGAAAATAATTACAATGCATTTGTAACTTAAACTTCTTTCAATCTTCTATGTGATTTGTAATCATTTTTATATTTCCTAGTGCATTTCCATCATTTAAGGGATTTTAAAAATTCTTCTGATTCTTGAAGTTCATTTGTTCCCACGTTCTCCCAAAGTTACTAGAGATCAGTCCAGGTCCCATGTGTTCACTGTTTCATTGGGCAGCTCTGCTACTGTGTGGTGAGCTTTATACTACCCACTGCTATCTCAGGAAACTCTGCTCTGCAAAGAGCACAGAATTTTTCCATGCCCTGGAATGCAAGAACAGGGTTTCCCATTCCCACCCTGCCCTAGGGTTTAACTGTGGTTGTTATTCTTACAAGTTTGGAGAATATTTTGATAAACAAACCTTCCACCACTTAGGCCAAATATTGCTTTCAAAATAATAATAATAAAATAGAATATATACATTTACCAAGGAATATTTTATGTTCTCCAGATTTTATGTCTCTTCCAAGTAAATCTAACAGCAGGCTGTCTCAACTTCAGCACTATAGACATGTGGACCATGATGATTCTCTGTTGAGGGCTGTCCTGTGTATTGTAGGATATTTGGCAACATTGTTGGTCTCTATCCACTCAGATGCCAGTAGAATGCTCACAGTTTTTTGTTTAATTTTTTGTGGGGAAGTACTGGGGATTGAACTCAGGGGCACTCGACCACTGAACCACATCCCCAGCCCTATTTTGCATTTTACTTAGAGACAGGGTCTCACTGAGTTGCTTAGCACCTCACTTTTGCTGAGGCTGGCTTTGAACTTTCGATCCTCCTGACTCACCCTCCAAGCTGCTGGGATTATAGGCATGTGCCACTGCAGCTGGCTAGCATGCTCATAGTTTTGAAAGCCAACAGTGCCTCTAGACATATCTAAATGTCTTCTACAGGGGAAAGGCAACCTCCAGGGAGAATCACTGCCCTGTGAGTAGTAACACAGTAGCCTCCTTATGGGTCCTGCCTTTTCATTGTTTGTTCACAGAATCCAAAGTTGAACTCAAATCCATCTCCTCTAGGAAACCATTCCTGACAGCTCTAGCCACTTAGTTACTCCATTATCGGTTCTCCCACAGCCTCCTACATGTATCACCACCAACCTGATAAAACATACTGCTGTGCTTCCTTTCTCCTCCTTGACCACTCCACTATTCCGTGAACACAGGTCCTTTCTATCACCAACAGTGTTTGTCACATAGTCACTTGAAAGTTAATTCTTTCATCTAAAGTTGTCCCTCTTCACAGAGAGCTGAAGGTTTAGTAATTGAGTAATGACAATAACTGGAATTCTGCATGTGATTCATACATGGGCATTTTATAATATGCCTGGCACTTGGCTAAAGGTTTTACATGTATGATTTTATTTACTCTTGACAGTGGATCTCTGAAGTATATTGTATACTACTCATTTTGTATATGAGAAATTGAAGCATGAAGATGAGCCCAAAATGGCACTGTTAATAGATATGAAGGATTTGGATCCTGATCTATGGAATTGCGAGTTGCTACTTTATTTTTTAATATTGAAATATAACACAAAAATAGAATATGAATAAAACATAAATATAAAATTATGTGACAGAGGTATACCAAGGAAACCCTGTTGGAGCAGAATGTACTGACTTCTCCATTGTTGAAAACTTAAAAACAATGAAAACTAAGTAAGATTAGTCAACTTTTAATTATCACTCTGGGTCAGCATTTCTGAACTATGTCAGTGATAAAATAATCTTTACTGAAAAAAAAAGTGTTAATCTAAATTATAAGCAATTTGTGCTTACTAATGAGTTTTATATATAATCATAGATAAATAGACAATGTGTGCATATTTATATATGTATAAAATTAGCATAATACCATATATTCTTTAATAAACTATTCTTCATTGAGATTATCTAGAAAACTCCCAATTATACTTGTAGGATTGTAAACAGTGGGCAAGCTACAAACATTCACCTCATGAGTTGAGTTCATAATTGTTATGAGATGATTTGTGCCCCCTTGAAATTTGGATGTTGAAACCCTACACCCAGTACCTCAAAGTGTGGTCATATGTGAAGGTAGATCTTTTTAAAAAGAAATTAATTTAAAATTAGGGTGAACCCCAATTCTATATGATGGGTGTCTTAATAAGGGAGTTTAGGGCACACAAAGAGACAACCGGGATATCCACAGACTCAGGAAAGATCAAACCAGAGCAAAGTCAGAGGCACCATCTGTGAGCCAAGGAGAGAGGCCCCAAAGGAACCACCCCTGCCAACACCTTAATCTTGGACTTCCAGCCTCCAGAACATTGAGAAATTAACTTTCTGTTGATTATGCTGCCCAGTCTGCTGTGTTTTTCTATGTTAGTCCTGGTAAATTAATACAAAAATAGTATCCGATACCATGAGGTTGTCTTAGGTGCATCCTGAGTATCTAACATGTGATACTGCATTTAAAACAAATAGTGATTGCATATTAATCATAAAAAAATTAAGGAAAAAAAACACTAGTTATTCAATTGTGTTATTGTATGTGACTTCTTGACAATTTTGTGTTAAAATGTAAAACAGAGCAAACTGTAAAGTATTATTGATTATATTTTATTATTCTTTCAGTTGTTTTGACACCCAAGAAAATATGGATTATTATTGATCATTATGTGATTATTACTAAAAATAATTTTGTTGTATAGAAGAAAATGTTGCTTTAAAAGCCTAATCATTCTGGAAATCATTTCTGCCAGGTGTAACCTGCCCAATGAACAATCACAGTGAAAACACTTACATAACCACCATCCAAGTTCAAGGGAGAGAATGTCACCAGTTGGTCTTCCCAAGTTCCTCCCAAGCACTACCTCTCCCTTCTTCCTAAATACCATCAAATAGTTTCTTTCCCCAACAGTGGATTTTTTTCTCATTTTGAAGCTAATAGTAATGAAAAGGTAGGAGAAAAAAAAGTAAGGAAAAAGTATTTGGCTTCTTTCACATAGTATATATATATGCAGTTCATACATGAACAGAAAATTTGTCCATTTATGTCACTGCATGAGATTCCATTTTATGAATATAACACAGTATATACTCTCAGTGGGTATAGAAGTGTTGGGGGCTATGCCATGTGGACTACACCAAGATGGTGCCTGGCAGCCAGCCAGAGGTTTTTTGATCACATAGGTGGTGAGGAGGTTGATTAATATAAGCACACCCAGGTTATTTATCATTGGCCATATTCAATTAAGTCCACACACACACAACGCGTGCACAGGTGTTCCCGAGTGCTCCTGATCATGCCTGCTCGTTTTGACCTTTACCATGATTGGACAGTTAGCTCCTCGCCTAATCTTCACATAATTGGCGTCAGCCCTACCCTTCACCTCATGGAGGGGATATAAGCCGGCACTCCTCGAGTGCCAGTGGTTCCTGGGTTTCATGAATCAACAATAAACTCCTTCAAATTCAAGAGTCTCACTACCCGTTTGTCTCCCGCGCCAAATTGACTCCTCTGGACGGCGTCATAGAAGTTTCTGCCACATCCCACGTGGATGAGAAGAGGGTTAACTGTCAGAGGACAATGTTGGCTATAAATCAATTACCCATAAACTTATCTAATCAATAAACACACAAGAGTCAATATTCATTTTAAATGAGAGGGAGCATGACGGGTCAGGCCATACCAGATCTAGCTTCTAACAACATGGAATAGCCCAACTATCTTTCATTTATAATCACACAGGAAAAGGCACCCAGAACAGAAGGGACTTCTTCTGTGATGAACAGGATGGGATGGAGTTAGGGGAGCCAATTTGCTCAGGGAAACTCTCATGGAACCAGGCAGGGAACCACTCCCACAGTGCCACATACCCCCCCAGGCAATCTGGGACAGACCTCCGTGTCTGCCAGTTCCAAGAAGCAAAGCCTCTGTGTCAAGAGACTCAACCTCTTCTGATTCTGTTAGATGAGGATGGCCTCCCACAAATGGATATTTGAAGTGTAGAACTATTAGAATAATACTAGCATGAACATTCTTCTGCATGTATCTTGTGGCACATATATATACATTTCTGCTGGAACTGGCTTATATGACTGTATATCTTAAACGACATCAATAAATAATGAACACCATCTCAAAGTGTTTTGGTTGCAAAAGCTTACACTTCTACAAGAAGTACATGAGAGTTCCAATGGTTTCAAATCCTTTCCAATGCTTGGCGTAGTCATACTTTTTAGTTGTAGTCAGGTTGGTATGCATGTTGTCACGTCTTGCTATGACCCTAATTTGTATTCCCATGATTAGCTAGTGAGAATAAGCACTTTTCTTATGTGACAAATGGTCATTTGATTGCTCTGCCTCATGAAAGGGCTAATCAAATCTTTTGCTTCTTTTTCTGAATATTATTTTTCTTAGCCAACGGAGAAGGATCAGTTGGCTCATCCTCAAATTGTAGTGAAGATGGGCCTTTTAAGTGGCATACATTGAATACATGGAACTTGAACTCAGAAATAAGATCTGGGCTGCGGAGAAAATTAGTATATGGAACTCAGTCTATAATAACTACCAGTTTTTAAAAACTCAAGAGAACATGGTGCCTTTTTCAATCCAACTACATATCATAAAGCAGTATTAACATCAACTCCCTAGCCTGTATAGGGGACACACCCTATAATGGCGACTGCACCCTCATGGCGACCCCCTCCTCATACGTGGCACTGCCTGACTCACTAACAGTTTACTCAGACCTCCTTGCACTGCCACCCTCCCCTGAAACCTGGGAGGTATGTTCTTACCCAGCAACCAGTTATGTGGAACTCCCTGGTTGGCCTGCTTATCTCCACCTCCTACTGTCAGGGATTGGTTAGTAGCAGTTTTGCAAACGTGATCAACTTGTGCTTGCCATATAGTCCTATGGAACTCTCCCCTGCGTGAATCCCCCATGCCTTGTTAATTTTTAAGCTAATTATCTCCCACCTAGTCCCCATCCTACATAAAACCTGTGTAACCTCCTCAATAAACGAGTTCCTGCTTTGCCACGTGCGCTGACAGACCTTCCAGCTCTGGTGTGGTTCCTTAGCTGCCAACACTCATCATCCTGCTCAGCCCCGTATTCTCCTTTGGGTGGGCCCTAAGGAGATACATCAGACCTTGTTGCTCAACAGGGAGCAACAACTGGTGCCCCGTGTGAGGAAACGAAGCCGCCAACAGGCCAATCGGACTGCAGGTGAGTGTATTCCCATAAAATATAGGACAGTCCAATTCCAAGCAAGACCCCTCCCTTGACTCCCTTTGGGTTCTCCTCAGAAGCAAAGGATTAGAGCTCTCAGATAGCCAGGCATTCCAAACCTGGAAAGCCCTTATCAAAACAGCCTCCTGGCTGCCAGAGGTCAACCTGTTTGGGAAACCTGGGACAGAATTGAGCAACTTCTCCATAAGGCTCAAGTCAATAAAGGAGATATCCCCCCTCTCAGGGCTTTCCCCACTATAGCAGCTCTTAAAAGCTGTTTCACACCACGCCCTACCCACAACCCAGATAAAGATAAGGGCCTCTCCAAAGGCGCTGGCTCTCCAATGGACTGTTCTGAGGTCCCCACACAAGGGTCAAGAGGAACTATCACAAGAGACAGAAACAGGCCCTCCTCTTGATCCCTTTGATGCAGCCCCATGGCCACCTAGGGAGGAAACACCCGTGCCCTTAAAGCGGCCATCTTCCGAGTCCACTCCCTCTTCTAACCCTTTCCAGGCTTCTTCAGCCCCTCCCCCACCCTATCCAGAGACAAAATCTAATACAAACAAAGGGTCATCCTCTGCCTGTGCCTCTGAAGCATGTCACCTTTTTCCGGTAAACATTAACCCAGGAGATAATAGGCCTGCAGTTTGGTATTCATGGGAAGCACAAGATCTAAAGGAGCTAAAGAAGGCAGTTACGGAGGATGGTCCCAACTCCCCCTGGGCGAAAACAATCCTTCAAGGCCTAGCCCACCAGCACTGTACTACCCAAGATTGGAGGAACCTAACTAAGGCCATCCTCCCAGGTCCAATTAAATGATGAGTGCCATGCTCAGGCCGAAAGAAATCAAGCCGCTAACCCTCCTATTCCTATCACCTTTGGGATGCTCTAGGATCTAATGACCAATTCTCTATGGGCAAACTGCAGGCAGCTATACCTGTTCCCTATCAGGAGCAGGTCCGAGCCTTGAGTTTAGCAACTTGGAGAAAACTTGAAGAAGGTCCCTCAGAGCCCCCAGTCTTGGGGATCACCCAGAAGGCTTCAGAAGATTTAGGTACATTCATAGAGTAGAAAAAAGCTTACAAAGAAAGTTCCCCCCAGACCCACTGAGAGATCAATTTGTAAAGATGTTAGTATGGGAGGGCATGACCACCAATCATAAACTGGCCTGTGCCAGCTTAAAGGACAGATCTATGGGGCGGTGGATTGTTGCCACCAAGGACGTCGGTACCATGTCTCATCAGGCCCAAACCATGACCTCAATGCTAAGAGCCTCCCAGGAGAATAGCATGGCCACTCTTGTCTGTGCGCTCCAGCAGGCATTCCCTGGGAATAAGAAAACCTTCTTTAAGTGTGGTCAAGAGGGCCACTTTAGGAAGGAATGCCCTCAAAAAGATAAAAGAAATTCCCCTCTCCATAAAGACTCCCCCTCTCGGCCCCCACGGACCCCCTGCCCTAGATGTAAAAAAGCATTCCACTGGGCCAAGGACTGCAGATCCAAAACAGATATTATGGGGAGGCCTTTAAACTCTCAACGGGGCAACCCCCAGCCCCATTAAATAAAGGGGGACCCTTAATTAGAACCCACTGGACAGTTCCCTTAGTACCAGGGGTCCGGCCAAAATTGACTATTACTGTTGGGGAAAAGAACTTTAAATGTCTAATTGATACTGGGGCAGATCGGACAGTTCTAAGGAAGGAAGAGATCCCTCCCCAGTGGAGACTTTTGCCCGGCCCTCCTCTGTTAGAAGTCGGTAGGCTAACAGAGTCTTTTCAGACAGCTAACTGGCTCCCCTGGAAGGACCCGGATGGTAATGGCGGGGAAGTCCGCCCCCTGGTGGCCTCAGGGTTAACCGCCAATCTCCTTGGGCAGGATATACTATATTATATTATATTACTACCAACCATAAAGCCTTTTATGAGGATCTGTTAGAAGGGGAAGAATATCAACAACAGTTTAAGGAGGGGCAAACCTGTCATCCTGCAGAGATGACCCTTCCTTGGAAGTAATAAGGAGAGGGGAACCCAGATTTTCTGTCTGGCCGCACCTCCAATCCTAAAGGCTACTGCTCACCCGGAGCCTCTGAAAATCAAATGGCTCCCAGGCCCCCCTGTTTGGGTAGATCAGTGGCCACTCCCTCAACATAAACTGCAGCAACTCCACCTGCTCATGCAACAGCAGTTAAAGGCAGGTCATCTTAAACCGTCTATCAGTCCATGGAACTCCCCAGTTTTTGTTATCCAAAAGACTAATGGGAAGTGGTGACTCCTACGTGACCTGAGAAAAATAAATGAAAGGATGTTACCCTTTGGCACCCCTCAGAGGGTACTTCCTTGGATTCCAGCCATACCTAAGCATTATCACCTCATAGTTATTGACATCAAGGGCTGTTTTTCTATTCCCTTAAGCCCCAAAGACTCTGAGAAGTTCGCCTTCTCTATTCCATCCCTTAATTTTGAAGGCCCTGATCAAAGGTTTGAGTGGACAGTCTTACCCCAAGGGATGACCAATAGTCCTCCCATATGCCAATATTTCATGTCCAGGATCCTTGCCCCCCTTAATCAAAAGAGTCATCTACTTTATGTCTATATGGATGATATTATCCTTGGAGCGACACAAAGTGACCAGTTAGATCAATTTTTTGAGTCCTGTCTGCAATTACTTACCGAGCATGGATTCCAGATTGCACCCTAGAAAGTTCAATGGCTCCCCCCTTTCAGGGTCTTAGGATCCATCCTGGAGCTGGATATGGTTTCTCCTGTTAGGTCCCAGCTCCAAATACAGGAAAGTTATTCCTTACCCCAGCTACAGAAGCTTCTTGGGGAGATTAACTGAATGAGGCCCTCGATCTCCATTAGCACAGAGGAGCTCACCCCCCTGTTCGATCTACTCAGAGAACCAAACCTATCCACAACAATCACTTTGGAGCCCATTCATATGAATGTTCTCCTTAAAGTTCAACAGGCCATTGACCATTCCTGTTTGAGGAGATATAACCCTTCCTTGCCTCTAACCCTCTACATCTTCAGGGGAAAATCCCTTCTCATGGGCCTCCTGGCGCAAGAAGGGGAACCCATCCATTGGATTCACTTGGCGGTTGGGGGAATACCCCAGGTCTATGCCAGTTTAGATCAACTTGCAGATTGCATTATGAAAGGCAGAGACCTATCTCTCCGCCTTTTTGGCCATCAGCCACGTGCACTTATTGTCACTTTTCGGCTAGCTGATTTCACCTGGCTACAAAGAAACAACAACCGCATTGCAATCGCCATGGAGGGATTCTTTGGAAGGGTCTATTGCCACTATGGCCCCTATAAATGGATGAGCTCTTTTTCACAATTGGACTGGGCACCACCCAGACAGTTTTTACTAGAAGCTAACCCCTCCTATCCCACCGTTTTCTCAAATGGAGGAAAAGGAGGAGCAGCAATAGTCATTTTTCCACCCTTCTTGCAGGGCAATGAGAATCCCAAAACAATCGTCCATGAGATAGAAGGTTCAGCACAATTCAAGGAGCTCTATGCTATCATCCTAGCCCTAAGTGAAATACAAGAGGCATTCAACTTATTTACTGATAGCCTCTATGTTGCTAACCTACTCCCCAGTCTTCCCTGGTCTTATATTAAACTTGATGATAATCCCATTACTCCTTTAATGATTCAAGCAAGGAACCTATTAAAACTAAGAACCAAACCTATATTCCTGCAACACCCTCAGGAACAACAACGTCTCCCCAGCATCCTATCTAAAGGTAATGCCCTTGTTGATTCTTAGCATCCACCCTTCAGACTTATTCTGTCCAGGAGGAAGCTACCGCCTTTCATGAACTTACTCATGTTAACTGGCGAGGCTTACACCACAGATAGCCTCAGGTACCCATTAAGGAACTCAAAAAGATTATCCGAACATGTAAATCTTGTTCACCTTTTCTACAAGCACCTTCCTTGCAAGAAGCCAGACTCAATCCCCGTGGATTAGCACCTAACCATTTGTGGCAAACGGATGTCACTCATTATACTCCCTTTGGAAAGCTCAAATACATCTTTGTAACTATTGATACCTTCTCACATGCCTGCTGGGCCACAACCCATGCTGGGGAAAAGACAAAACATGCTATAAGCCATTTGCTACAATGTTTTGCCGTTCTTGGTCTCCCTAAACAACTCAAGAGTGGTAATGGCCCTTGCTTTGCCAGTAAATCATTCTCCGCATTTATAGAGCACTGGAGCATCCAGCATTATAGAGGTATACCCTATAATCCCACTGGTCAAGCAATTGTTGAATGACAGAACAGAACCTTAAAAACCCAACTAACAAAACAAAAAGGGGGGAATATCATCCCCCCACGATCAATTACGGATGGTACTATGTACTTTAAAATTTTCTAAAAATTATCATCTCTCTCCATTCCAAAAGCATTGGACAGCCACAATAAAATATCACACCATTAAAGTCCGTTGGAAGGACCCTCTCACAGGGGCCTGGAGAAGTCCTGACCCTCTCCTGACTGTTGGAAGCGGGTTTGGATGTGTATTTCCTGTTGACGAGGACAAGCCCATTTGGGTCCCTGCAAAGAACATCAAATATCACCCCTCTCCAAATGATGCCCTCCCCTCACAGAATAATAATACGGACCCAAGGAGCTCCACCTCTTGAGGTATGGTATTCTCTTGTCTTAACAGGTATGCAAAGACCTTAGTGGGCTCTCTGCTTCATCATCACCGGACTACTCATCATCTCTCTTTTGGTGTTCATTAGTGCGACCATCATCCAAGCTTTCTTGGACCGCCTGGAGTTATACCATAAGTATCAAAACCATACTAAATCCTAAATCCCTCAGCTTACAATGGGAACTTTACTTCCCCTCATGATCCTCGTGATCGCATTTGAGCCCCTAATTTAAGCTAGTCATCTCTATCGTATTAGAGATCCATGTCAGGAGTGCGTAATTGTTCCCTCCCTACCTACTCGTTGCTATACATCGACAAAGTCCTGCCAACCTTATTCTCAGTTCCCTCATGGTAGATGGGCTGCCACTGTTCTTTGATTGGGGTGTCTCAATCTTAAACCAGGTGAAAATGCCTGCTGGGCTAAGCCGGCTCCCCTTCCCCTTCCACCTTCAGGGTCCCCATCTTATCCTATAGCATGTACCACTTACTACACCTATATGCCAGCCCTTTGCTATACAGAGGCTCAACAGTAAGCACTCATCAGGCATAACACTTTGGACTGGTGTAAACTCTTACTCGTCTGATGCAGGCCTTACAACATGCCCCAGCAGAAATTTCCAAACCGTGTGCTGGACCCTCCTCCCTCAAGTAGGAATGAGTGATGGGGGAGGAATGCAAAACTGGGCACAAATCCAACACATTCAAAAGGTCATTCAAAAGTTAGTGGGTCCCAGTCCTTTCCCTGTCTATCACCCCTTAGCCCTGCCCGAGTTGAAGGGAGAACTTGGTCTTGACTCAGGAATTCAAAACCTTCTGCAAGCCACTTTTTCACTCTTGAACCTCACCAATCCTCCTCTTGCTGATGACTGCTGGCTGTGCCTTCATAATGGGCCCCTTCAAGCCACTGCTCTCTTGGTAAACGGATCCTCAGACTTTACATCTAATTGCTATATCTTCCCCCCTAACCCACAGGTATTTCTTCCTTTCCTTAATAATGCTCAGGTGAACTGTTACCTACCCGCATCTCACTCTAATACATCTGAAAATATGGGAACCCTTAACCCCTTGGTGTGTGCACAGAACATTACCATTGAGCACTCAGAAAAGCCTATATGTGCCCCAAATGGAACAGTCTTTTTCTGGGGAGGCCTTGCCTCTAATGTTCTCCCCAGTAATTGGACGGGGGGCTATGTGCACTTGTACTCTTATTTCCAGACATCAATATCCTCCCCAACAATCAATCTTTACCTATACCACTAATGGAACACTTCAATCCTCGACCCAAAAGGGCTATTCAAGCCCTCCCCTTGCTCCTTGGGATAGGAGTAGCCACTGGAGTCGGAGGCGCAGTTTCCGGCCTAAGCACCTCTCTTACCCTATATAATAAACTTTCACAACAATTAATAGATGACATGCAATCAGTGGCTAGTACAATCTTAGACCTACAGGCACAATTAGATTCCCTTGTAGCAATGGTCCTACAACATGGAAGAGGATTAGATTTACTAACTGCCAGGGAAGGAGGGCTTTGCTTGTTTCTTCAGGAGGAATGCTGCTCTTATGCCAACCGGTCCGGAATTGTCCATGACAAGGTCAAACAACTGCAAGAAAATCTGGGAAAACAGCATACCGAGCTTCAATCTAGCTTCTTCTGGATGGGCTTACATGGCTGGCTCCCTTACTTACTTCCCCTGCTTGGCCCCCTTTTCCTTTTCCTTATGGCGCTTACCTATGGCTTCTGCATTTTCAATAAGGTCATACAGTTCATTAAGAAACGTTTGGAGGCAGTGCAATTAATGAATGTCCAAGTACAATACCAACGGCTAGCCACTAGTTATGAGGAGGCATATGATGGTGATGCAAGGTTGACCCCGGAGACCCCTTGAGCCAATGACGGGTAAGATCCCGGATTTGCTGGGACAACCTAAGACTGGCTCATGATGAGGTTACCGCCCCCCCAGAGCTGTTGAAGTGCTATGGAGTATTCAATGACGGGTAAGATCCTGGATTTGCTGGGACAATCTAAGACAGAAGCTCCACCATCCAACTGGCTCCAGGGGGGGATAACAAAACAAAAAGGGGGAATTATAGGGGACACACCCTATAATGGCGACTGCACCCTCATGGCGACCCCCTCCTCATACGTGGCACTGCCTGACTCTCTAACAGTTTACTCAGACCTCCTTGCACTGCCACCCTCCCCTGAAACCTGGGAGGTATGTTCTTACCCAGCAACCAGTTATGTGGAACTCCCTGGTTGGCCTGCTTATCTCCACCTCCTACTGTCAGGGATTGGTTAGTAGTAGTTCTGCGAATGTGATCAACTTGTGCTTGCCATATAGTCCTATGGAACTCTCCCCTGCGTGAATCCCCTGTGCCTTGTTAATTTTTAAGCTAATTATCTCCCACCTAGCCCCCATCCTACATAAAGCCTGTGTTACCTCCTCAATAAATGAGTTCCTGCTTTGCCACATGCGCTGACAGACCTCCCGGCTCTGGTGTGGTTCCGTAGCTGCCAACACTCATCATCCTGCTCAGCCCCATATTCTCCTTTGGGTGGACCCTAAGGAGATACATCGGACCTTTTTGCTCAACAGGGAGCAAGCCTGGGTCTCAGTGAGCTATTGTTTGAGAGTGTCCCCCAAAAGTTCATGTGTCAGAACCTTCAGTATTTAATGTGATTGTGTGTGTGTGTGTGTGTGTGTGTGTGTGTGTGTGTGTGTTGGGAGGTGGAGCCTAGTGAGAGGTGTTTGGCACAGGCATGTTCTCTCTTCTTTCTCATGCACCAGCTTGTCCTTCCACTTTCCTTCATGAGTTTACAGAACTCTGAGGCCCTCATCAAAAGAAACCATCCAATCTTGGACCTCCCCACCTCTAGAACCAGGAGCCCAAATAAGCCTCTTTTCTTTATAAGTCACCCAATCCGGGCTATTTTGTTACAGTAACTGAAAATGGACTAAAGACAGTGGATTAGGCTGGAGAATTTTTTAAACATAATGACATAGTAATCTCTATAAACCTGGAACAATTACCAGTACAATAGGGAGTAACAGTAAAATGGAATCTTTTAACTAGAAAACCACATTGTGTGATTTACAGTAAAATTACTGACATCAAAGATTGGACTTTGTGCTTCCATGTAGCTTAAACTTCTAAAAAGATGTTAATATGCTTCAAACATACCCTTTTACGTAGTTTTCAGTCACATGATGCATCCCAAATCATTAACAGATAGGTCTTTACCACATAGCAGAAAGATTTTTCTAGGTGTCAAAAATGAAATCAAGTCTTTCCTTGGGTCTTAGGAAAGTAATTCAAATTCCTCTATATTTCCAATTAAAGAAAATAAGGAAACTCCAACCATTCTAAATTCACATTACTGAAATTGGAAAAAAAAATAACAAGATGGAACAGAAGACTACTGTAATTATGGGGTGTATTCACTCTCAGTACTCCCAACCTACCCCCTCCCACACACACACTATATGAAGTGAGAGATATATAAATTCTCAAAATTAACCTAATTTCAGTGATGACCTTTCTGCTTACCTATCAAATAGTTAGAAAAGCCTGAAGAAGCATTTAGTATATTCTAAATTATAGGATATGTTTTCATAAGCAGGCTGATAGTCATATAAATACTTCCTTGGTAAACTTTGAATACTTCTAATAGACTTAGGAAAAGAACATGACATAGGAAGCACTGTAATATGTTGGAAACCATACTTTGTTAGAGTCAGAAGACTGAGATTCAAGGGCAGCTTCATGATTTTCAAACCAAATGACCTGAAGTAACTCATGGAAACTCAGACATAAAATAACTAATTGAAACTATTATTCATTTCTAAATAATAAAATTTAGAATGAAATTTTTTGCTGTGAAAGGCAGCTGTGAATATCAAATAAACTATTGCTTCTCCACCTGAAACATTAACCACACACCATTGTTTTTGTCTCCATTATCAACAGAGGCCATATTTTTGCAAGAATTTTTCAACCCTTCTTCATGCCCAAAGGTTCAGCTCATATAAGACCACCTCTCTCCAACCTTCAAAAGGACACTTGGCACTCAAAAGGACAGCTTCTCTGTGTTTCCATAGCATGCTAAATATCACTATTATAATTCTTTGTTCACAGTAATAGAATTAGTCATAGTAGTAGTAATTTAACTGTAATAATAATAGTAGTAATAGTAGTCTCTATTAAGTATATCTACAGCAAATTTTAGTGCACAAATTTAAGGCTCATAACAATCTGATAAGAGTAGTATATTTCTACATGAGGAAATAAGTTTTTACGAACATCAACAAACATCTCCAAGATCCACAGCTCCCAACCTCATGTAACAGTTAGCTCCTGCTGTGTAACAGAACACACTTTTAAAGTTTATGTGTTCTTTTTAGATACACATGATAGTAGAGTATATTTTGACATATTACGCATACATGAAGTATAACTTATTCTAACTAGGATCCCATTCTTGTGGCAGAACCTACATTTAAAGGCTTAAACAACAGCCAATCTTTGAATTTATAATTCTCCTAGAAGGAAATTTTTTAAGGGGGGACTCTTCTGGCTTGAGATGATTTCATAAATCCAGAGCAAACTTCAACTTGTCTAGGCAGAAGTGATCTACTTCTGGGCATTGACTGGCTGTCGTTTGAGCCATGTTAGCTGTTCTCCACCTGTCTCCTTCTCCATGTATAGGTATGTTCACAAGTTATGGCATGAACAAAGACTGAAATCAACAAGAAAAACAGAATCCAAGAGGAAGGAGGAAGGTTCTTGAGACATAGAACCACTTCCTTCTTACTTCCACCACATTCTGCCAGCTGGAGAAATCACAAGGTCAGAGAGGGTCAGAAAGGGAAGGGATTAGACAGTTCTAAAACAGAAAGGGTGGACACAGAGATATGAATAAAGTCCATCAATGTGAGTAACCCACTACAGCTTGCATCACATTGTTTCCCTAATTACTTTTTTTAACTTTGTAATAACTTTATTTATCAGTCTTTACAAAGTCTGTTAATCATAGCATGGAATGTGCCCCTGAAACAATTTTTGTCACACTTTATTAAAAATCCCATGAAACTCAAAACTCAGATTTCACACACTATTTTCCTCCATCCTATGCAGATATGTATTTTCTTCTGAGAAAATAACTCTTTGCACACTGAGGATTTTAAAGATCAACAACTTTCATTCCATTAAATAATTATTGACCCAGGGGTTGAGCAGGGGCACTTCTTGATTGTCTTCTTTGCATATCAGACTGAGATTACTTTAGAAGTAAAGGACCATGTTACAGGATCCTACCACAGAACCCCTTGCCTAGGCTTTTCTTTAACTATAATCCAACTTCTATCCAACATACAAGGCTAAATGAAGGAGATATTTAGAGTTCCATTCATCTGCTAACTTATATTGAACTTTTCCTATGTGCTAGCAAAAATTTTAAAGACAACACTATTTTTTTTTTTTTTTTTTTTTTTTTTTTTTTTTTTTTTTTTTTGTGGTGCTAGGGATTGAACCCAGGGCCTTGTGCTTGCGAGACCAGCACTCTACCAACTGAGCTATATCCCCAACCCCAAGACAACACTTTTAAAAGTATGCAAAATTATGATGGTATGTATTAAAAGGCTCAAAAACAATTCTAATCTTAGAGCTTTTTCATCTGCTTAAAAGTACATTCCTAAGTGTTAGGTCTGTTTATCTGTTTCAAGTAAATAAGAAAATCTTGGGTTTTGTTAAAAATTCTCACAGTGTAGCTATTTAATTCTAAGATATTCAAGGAAGCTTTGTTTCACTACATTAAGCATCGGTTCTGAAAATATATGAGAAAAATCATGAAAAGATTTACTATTTATTATATTTTGTTATGATCTCCTATCCAAAATCAACTAATCTATATTGGAAAACCTCCAAATTTACACAATAATATCATTCTATAAAATATATTGCATAAGAATTCCTATTAATCTCTAGAGCTAATGTTGGAATTCAAAGATTTAGCTCTCAAAGAGAATTATTATTGTAAAAAAAGCTAAAATAATATTTCCATAATTAAAATGAACACTGGGAGTTCCTGCTGTGACTGGTCTCCCTGATGCGTCTGATTGTCCTCCGCCCGGAGGGCTGGGTGCGGGTGGTCAGTCGGCCCTACCTTTCCAGGTCTGGCCTTCTTGAGGAGTGCTCCCTTCCCTTGTCGCTGGTTGAAAAGAGCAAGGGGGCTAAAGACCCCAACATCTGGCACCCAACATGGGACCCCTCAAGGCTGATCTGCAGCCAAAGTGAAACCGAAAGTACCAGCAGTCAGGCCAAGCGAGTTCCGAGGTAAGGGCATCCCTGAAAAGATGGGGCAAACACACCCCACACATGGTGACCCTGTGCTGTCAGCTCTTAGACTCATGCTGAAGAGTAGGGGCCTTGAGTTGTCTGAAACACAGGCGGAAAAAGCCTGGGACACCTTTACTCCGGTGGCCCCTTGGCTTTCTGCCGTTAATCTTTTTGACTGTCCACATGGGATCGTGTAAAAGAACTTGTTAGGAAGAGGGAAATCAATTTAGGGGAGGGTCCCCCATTGAGAGTCTACCCTACGTTATCCACCCTTAAGGCCTGCTTCTCTCCAGGACCTCCCAAACGGGGCTCCAAGGTTTCCCCCAAAGAGCCGCCCCCTAATGAACCATCAGCTCCTCCCGTTGCATCTCCTTCCAGAAACTTGCCACATAGTAAACAACGTTGGGAGACCTTTAATGAGGAGCCCAATCCATCTCCGTTCGCTCCTCCCAAGGTTGAGGAACCACGAGGGCAGTCAGCCTCAACACATAGCCCACTTCCACCCCGGGGAGGCTCATTGCCACCAACTTGTATTCTGGGACCACATCAGACTCCAATGAAAGCCTTCACCCTCCTCCTTCCAGATGGTGGGAAATCTTCCTGGTGGCAATTTTATGACACTGGGAGAGAACTCACTGACTCTAACCTCCCCACTCCCTGTATGGCCTTCCTGGTAAATGCTAAAATGTTAGTTTGGGAAGGAATGACTACTGATCACAAATTGACCTGTGCAGGGATGAAAGATGCTCCATGGGAAGGTAGACTGTGGCTACCAAAGATATTGGCACACAGCTTCCTTGAACGAGCGAGCAGATGGAAAGGGATTCCTTATCTTCAATCTCTTCTTTCTTGTGCTTCTATGCTCTTCCTGCAAACTCGAATGTCTCCTTCTTCTCCAACTTCGACTCAACTGTTTCTCTTCCATTCCCTGGCCCAGCCCACCTAGTCCTCCTGCCACGAGGTCCCACATACGCCAGTGTGGAGGGAGTAACCAGCCCAACCATCAGTGGCTAGTAAGGAGTATGATACAGAAGCCCCATTCCCCACAAGTAGTGGGAGATAATGTTTAACAATTTTTGGCATCCAAACCTGAATTGATTACTAACAAGGAAACAATGGCTAAAATGCCCTAGACACAAAGTTTCTGCTAAAACCTGTTAGCTCCTTCCAGATGTCAGTCAAGGCTTACATTGAAATGTAAATAGAGGAAACCTGAAGACTCAGTAGGAGACTAGTCTCAAACCCAAGGGGAAAAAAAAAAAATAGTCTTACCTGAACTCTAGCAAAAGTAAATTTTATGGTGCTTTACTAAAGTAATTAATGGTCGTATCATTTTTCCAGGACTCTTGTTTTTTTTTTTTTTTTCTACATTTTTTTTTGAGCTCATGACTTTTTGATCAATTCTATTTTTTTTTTTATTCAACTAGAATTTTTAAACATCTGTTACACTGCAATGGAGATTCACCTATAAAGTTACAAGGTCTTTGATTTTGTGTTATTTGTATGTCATACTGTCTGATGTCATGTTTTGTCTGTATCAAAACTGAGGGTTCCTAAAATTAAAATTTAAAAATGGATCCAAATACCTTCAATTCACGTGATTTTAAAAGGTTCAATTCAAATTGGGTAAACTAATAAAAGTAAAATGCCTTTAAAAATAACTCGCAAGTCTCTAGGTGGTCAGACTAATAAAATGTATAATATCAATTGTTTCTAGGACTTTCCTTCAACAAGAAAAAGATGGCAAATACTGTTCAGGACACTTGTCTGATATCTTGTTTTTTTTTTTTTTTAAGAAAATAAGAGAATTAGAGTTGACATGCATGGGATTACTCAAATGTGTTTGTAGAGAAAATTGCTTTGTGTCATCACTAAACTAAAAACAAGGTTACTAAGAGTTATGTCCTAACAGGTACAATTCTATATATGAAGCATTCCAAAAGTTTCAACTGTGTTTCAATTAGAGTACTATAAATAACAAAATATTTAATCTTATTAAAATGGAGTAATTTATATAAACTAAGAAATTTCTTAAGAGTTGTTTCAGAATGTGAACAAAAAGGTCAACACATAGGAAAAAAAAATAAAAGGTTCTAGATACGGAAGTATATTTTGTGAAGAACAAAATGTTTCTGAGTGAGAAAGTGCTTATGTGATGAAATACATGAGGGTCTAAGTAAGTGCTAAGAAAGTCTGTAAAGGGCAAGTTTCAACAAGTTTGCATGTAACTAAGTTGGTTGTATGTATGTGACACAGTTAAAGCTATTTAAGGTTTTTCCTAAGGTGAAATACTAATGTTCTGATATAAACCAAAGTTTAGTCTATATGGTAAAATGACAAGGATTTCATAAAAACACTAATTCACTCTTAACTTTGTGTCTATTAAGTTTTATTCTTTAGAACAATTAGTCTTAACTACAATTATGGTTAAACAACTATTAGAGTATTGTACTATGTTATAGTCTAAATTTTTCTTTAAAAACTAAATTTGGTAATATAAAAGTGTCAAGGTAATTGCAAAATGGCCACTCTTTGTACATTAAATGTGTTCATATTTTCCAGGTATACAAGTTTATAAAACAGGAAATTTATCAAGCTGCTATTCTCCAAATTAAACTTGTCTGTAATGGTAATTTTAAACTTATAAAGAGTAAATTTTATTGGGGATTTATTTCTATCATTTAATGTTCTATTATAGGACCTGTTATCAATAGGGTATATATAAAATTTGTTACTTTTTACACTGAGATAAAAATTTTAATGTAAATGTATTTCCAAAAGTTATTGAGAGCCTGATTTGGTTAAAGGTTAATATTGTGAAACATGAAAACATTTTGCCACTTTGCCACACAAAAGGGAAGTTAAAAGATCTCTCAGCCTTTCTTTAATTCATGTTTTAGATATAATGTTAAATTGTGTTAACTAATGTTCACACAGACTCAGGAGTCAATATATGTAAGCACCCCAAATGGTACGGTCTTTTATTGTGGAGGCCCAGCATTCAATGTGCTCCCTGGTAACTGGACAGAAAAATGTACTCTTGCCCTCTTAATTTCAGGCATAAGCACGTCTCTCACTCTCTATAATAAGCTCCCTCAACAGATAATTGACCATATGCAATATGTTACCAGTAACATCTTAGATCTACGGGCTCAACTTGATCTGCTGATGGCGAAGGAAGGAGGGCTTTGCCTGTTCCTTGGTGAAGAGTGCTGTTTCTACACCAACCTCTCTGGCATTGTACAAGATAAAATCAAAACCTACAAGAAGATCTGGAACGTCCTAAGAGTGAGCTCCACTTTATTTTCCTCTGGACTGGGTTACATGGGTGGCTCCCCTACTTCCTACCGCTTATGGGACCACTAATCACCATTATCCTTATGTTCACCTTTGGGCCTTGCATAATCAATAAGCTTATCCATTTCCTGAAAAACCAGGCTAAGTCTGTGCAACTCATGGTGGTCCGACAGCATTATACTGACCTTCATAATGATGATTGGGAGCCCTATAGGATCATGGATCACTCGTATCAGGACACTGGGGTCTAAGTGTCTCTCCCTTAAGCCTTGCTCCTCCTGAGGGGCCTGCCTGAACGGCTAAGGTGGTGGTCAATGACAGGTAAGATCCTCAGAGGAGGACAACCTAAGACAGGCACACCTTCAAGTAAGGCGGACCCCCAATCTGCTAGGGTAATGTTCCGTGACGGGTAAGACCCTCCCAGGGGCAACCTAAGACAGACACACCCTTAATATAAGACAAAAAAGGGGGATATGTTGGGACTAATGACGCTTTAACTAACTCAGGCTGACTCCTTACTCCCTGGCGAGTGAGCAAGATCAAGGCCTCAAAGGCGGTTTCAAAAGTTAATGATGATAAATTGGACCACCGTCAGGAATTGGTTAACAACAGTTCCGCGAATGTGATCAGCTCATGCTTACCATATAGTCCTATGGGACTTTCACCTGCGTGAACCTTCCTTCCGCCCCCCCACCCCGTGCCTTGCTGACCTTTAAGCTGATTGGTTCCCACCTAGCCTTCACCCTACATAAAAACTGTGTGATTTCCTCAATAAATGAGTTCCTGCTGTGAAAAAAAAATAAAAAATAAAATAAAATGAACACTGAAAATTATATAAATTTCAAACCCTTTTACTGATATGATATTGAGCTATATTAAGAAATATATATCTTTATGGTCTTTGTCCCTCGTTTCTGACACAGAGCTCCTAAATTCCATAGAGTTTCCAGGGTTATAGGAATGTTTTCTGTTCTAATGAGTTTACTCTTGGTGAAATTATGGAAAGGTTCTGGTTACTGAAAGACCAAGTCACAATTAGAAGATTGGAACTTACAACTTGCCTTTATCCTCTGGGGAGGGGAAAGGGACTGGAGATTGAGTTAGTAATCAAGCATACCAATGCGATGAAGTTTCCATAAAAATGGAGTCTGGAACTTCTGAGTAGGTGAACATATCCACATGCCAAAAGAGTGGTGCACCCCAAATCTATTGGGACAGAACCTCCTGTTCTTGGGACACTTTCTACCCTCTCTGCTTTGTACCTCTTCATGTGGTTGTTCGTCTGTATCCTTTGTAATAAACCAGTAAATGAGAGTTACTTTGCATGCTGTGAACCACCCTAGCCCTTTCAGAAAGTGTTCAAACTTGGGTAAGGAATGTGGGGACCTGATCTGTAGCCAAGTTGGAAGGAAGTTGTGGGTATCCTGGGGACCTACTACTTAAGATTAGTGTCTAAGTTGGGAGCATTCTTGTGGAATTGAGTCTAAACTGTGGGGTTTGCTCTAAATCCAACTAGTATCATTGAGTTCAATTCTAAGACACTCAGCTGGTTTTGGAGAATTGGTTGGTGTGAGGAAACACACACACACACACACACACACACACACACACATACACGGGCACAGAAGCATTGAGTATACGTATAGAGAAAAATGGCTTTTCCAATACAACTGAGGACCTACTATGTACGGAACACTGCTAGACGTAACAGGCTGTAGGGAATGATTTGCATTTTTTTTTTTCTATTTGAAGAGTATTCTATTGACAGTAAGAGAATGCACATAACTATAAAACTTCAGTAAGTAATCAGGAACCCCTACAAATACACAAGACATTGTCTACAAGGTGTAATTCACTTTGTAAACATGTTCTCCCTATTACTTACTTCAGTTCTTTTGCCTATAAAATGTAAATATGACATCAGGCATAGATGGGGACATTGTGAGAGACAAATTAATAAAATATGGAAAAATAAATTGTATCCCCCAAATACCACTCAAGGTACTCAAAGAGTATGCAACAAGCATTTGCTCAGTCACAGCTGAAACACTGTTCTGAAAATATTCTGTGGTTTAAAAAGACTAAAATACCAGGCTAAAAAAAAATCTCAAGCATAACTTTTGCTTTCTATTATATTTACTCATAATTTACTCTTTTACAAGGAAGCCCTCACTTAGTCTCCCTCTAACCTGTTATCGTTTTGCTTGTAACATCACAGTCTTACCTTTCCCCTGAAGACCACCCCAACCTCATTAAATGGAAAATAAGATTATTGTTAACTTCAGAGCTGGAATAGACTTTGGCCTCTTTCGTTTCATTATCATTCATTAGCCACACTTCCCCACCCCATGTTCTTACTGCTCCGTGTTTCCTACTGCCTTTGGTGTGCTCTCTCCCCGCTGTTTCCTTGGTTTTTAACAGCACAAGTGGCATTTAGTGACCTACCCTGGTGTTGACATTCAGTTACTGCCTCCATTAAAGACAGACTAATTAGAGTGGGCCATGTGTCGGCCCAGAATTAATGAAAGAGAGTGCAAGAATCAAAGCAGGGCATTGATTGTCTGCAGTTCCAAAATACAAGTTCAGCCTCACATTTTGGAAGTCTGGGTTATGATTATTGACCTAGTTATGCATTAGTAGTACTTTTGTATCCAAAGTCAGTAGCCAGATCCATTTTAATCAGTGCTGTGTGCATGTTAAAGTTTGTTTGATTTCTTTTTTGAAAATAATTTTATGTGAGTGAACATGAGAAGATTTCATTAGTGGGAAGCACCAACAACAGTAGGATCAAGAGAACCTCAGATTGCTTCCTATCAGATTCTTCGTTTGTATTTAATCCAACCTTTTTTTTTTTTTTTTTTTTTACAAAGAGCCTTCAACTTATATTACAAATCTTTCTTGGAATAGAAATGTTTGAAAGGGTCCTTCTTGCCATCTCCCCTACGTATGTAATCACCACCTCTTCCATTTCTGTCTTGACCTTACCTTTTGTATCAGTTAATAGGATATCCCTAGTCAATGCCTCAAAAGCAGACATGGAAGAGAGTCCACCCTTTCAGATATCAACTCACAGGAGACATGAGAGTACATTCCCTGTGCCCCTCAGATTTCCTAACTTATGTTGCTTACACTATCTGTGAGCTGACTCTCCATCCTGTTGGTTACCAATATGCTAGGACCACACAATAAAAATGACTTACATGTAAGAGGCTGAAGAAGATGTAACAATAAAATTAAAGAGTATACTTTAAAAAAAAAAAAAAGGAGAAGGATAAAGTTGCATTAGGGCAGCGTTCCAAAAGTTTAATGTTTGTAATAGTCACCCAAGGAATGTGTTCAAATACATATTCTGAAGTTGGGTGCAGGATTTTGCAGTTTTGACAAGCTCCCAGGTGGTGCAAATACTGATGGTCTGCCACCCATCTGTGGTATAACAAGATGGTAGAAGCTCTAGTGACTTGGTTAAACAGACTAACAGATTACGACCTGTTTCTTCCTTCTATCCTCCATGGTTTATTTTTAAGAAGCATTATACTTTCAAAGTAAGTCCAAGAATCTTGCAATCAGTCCCCAACCTCTAGGATGAGCTTTCTGAAATTTCAAGTTTTCATAAATGATAAGAGAACTTTAAGGACCTCAATTAAGATAGGGTACACAGAGAATGATTAAATTTAAATATATGAAAATATTTATCTTTATAAATCTATTATAGTCATAAAAAGAAAAAAAGAGCAGAGTAAATAGAAATTATATCCACGTCTTAATGAATACTAATGATCTCTATAAAATAAGTTCCATTTTACTCAAGATGATTTTCATGTGGTTTTGATGATGTTTTATAATCGATGTGAAGTTGATGGCATTGCTAAGGAAGGCAGGTCAGCAGGTGGAACTTCATTAAGAAAAAAAATCCTTGGAAATTTATTTCCCCTCTGACCCATGCATCTGTAAGCTCTTTGGCAGCCCAGGGCCTCTGGACTCCTCTGAATGGTGGAGTAAGTGACTCTTCTTGAAGGTCCCTATGCACCTCTTCATAGATTGTATTAAATCACTGCAGATGGACTTGCTAAGACTTTGCTTTTGCATTTCCATAGTGCCATTTTTAAGTACCAGCCCACAAGGAATGGGTCTTCCCAGGAGGCATGGCCTCCTCATGGCATGTTCCATATCAGCCTGACAAATGGGCCAATAGGAGTTCTTCAAGGTGATACAGCTATGCATGTTCTGTGCCCCTGCTTCCTGGAGAGTGAGCATTGCCTCTTCTGTGGTAAAGCTGGAAGAAGGTAACAGCACAAGCATATGAAGCACCCATTAGTGACGAGAATCTCTCTCTGCTTTCAGCTGGTGGTGACTTTTGACTGAAGACCAACTCCATTCACATATTTTTTCTGCCCCATTCTCTTTCTTCCCTCCTTCTTGAAACAAATGTACCTGTTTGTGGAAATTTTTGATACTGACTCCCAGACCCCCAATCTATCATTTTTGTTCAACCACTCCAGTTATCTATTTTCACATAGTATCATTTGTAATGACCTGTCTTTATATTCAAAGACTCATTCTTCTGTCCCCTCCTTCTGCTGTTAAGCCCATTCAGTGAATTATTTAATTCAGTAGTTCCATAGTTCAGTTTTAAAAATCACATATTGTTCTTTATAGATAATTTGTGTTGTATTTGCATGTACATTCTCCTTTATATCATCGAACACCATTTAACAGCCTCTTTAATACCTTTTGTCTGCTGCTTCCATCTGGGTCATCTCACAGCTGGACTCTGTTGCCTTTCTTTCCCTCTGTGTCTTAAGCATGTTTTACATTTTACTGCTTCTCCACTATTATGGGTCACATCCTAGACACTAGATATATTATGTTATGGAGACTCTGGATTCCAGGAAATGACTCAAAAAATGCTGTTTTTGCTGTTTTGATCTGTTTGTTCAATTTGGCAGGCAATTAATTTGTATAGACTCGAACTGCAAACATCTCCAGCAGCAGTTCAAATCTCATTTCAGTTCTTTTATCCTTAATTGGGCTGCTTGCAATCTGGCCTAGCAACCACGGTTCAGAATCAGTCAGAGATTAAAGCAGAGAAAAATACAGAATTTGAGCACATGCACACGTTCACATTCTCTTTCTCTTGAGCTCCATCTCTAGCTCTATCTAACTTTATCCTCATTCTCTCTCTTCTTTTCCTCGCTTTTCGCTTTCCTGCTGCCACATTGATATCATTTCTTTCCACTGGAAGGACTATTGGAAGAATGGAGAAGTCACCTCGTTAAGTTCTTTTTCCTTCCAAGTGTTCATTCCCCACAGAACCTTTCCATTTTCATCCATCCTCAAGTGTGCTCAGGAAGTTAGTTGGCTTAACTACTAAAAGCCTGCTATAGACTGGAAGCCTAACCAATAACACAAACAGCCAATTAGCACGTATTTTGTATACTATGTGTGTTCTCCATGGCAAAAATATGCAAGAACCACAAGAGATCACTTTTTATTGTGATGTATAATTTATTGGAGAGATGAAATGTTCAAGTAGAGATGATTAACTCCAGAGGGCATTTTAAGCATATACTCAAAACACTTGTGTTCACTGGAATAGCAACAGAAGGTGGTTATGAGATTATAACAGAAGTATGTTTGGTATTACCGTTAATTTTATACACTTATAATTTAATACTATATCTGTATGTTTGTTGACATCTCTTTGAATTGCCAAAGGCACCATGTACAGTCTGCGCTTGTCTGTATAACTTTAATAAATTTTAACTTTTTATGATAGATTCAGGTATATGTTATTATAGTAAGTGATAAAATAGACCTTTTGAATATACTGTAGGCATTCATGATATAGCTAAATTTTTCTTAATTTTAATTTTTAAAATAGTTTTAGGTTCACAGTTCATTGGTGGGTGCATTTCAAATTGTTGCAAACCTCAAAAAATGTAACTGTGTAAGTGGACCCTCACTGTTCCAACTCTTGTTGTTCAAGGGTCCATAAGGGTCCATTGTATTTAGATCTATTTATTAGAAAAGACTAACCTTAATAATACAGGAATTTAGACCAGAGTTGGGTGCTTCTCACATAATGCATAAAATGTTTAGAGTTGGCTTAATGAATGGACCACAGAGATTATGGTGGAAATTCCATAACCCTTGGTATAGCACTACATAGAGAGAAAGGCCAGTAACATCACTATCTCAGCTGAGGATCTGAGCTCCAGAGGAAGTAAGTGGCAAAACTAAGAATGTTAGTGAATATGGCAATTCCCCACCACCCTAGGAAAACTCTTACAAGAAAGAGATTAAAAGGTAAATCCTATCTCAAACTGAACAAATTATTAAAAGCAAATCAGAATTGGGGTGACCATATAATTTACTACCCAAACCAGGTTGTAATTGTGAGTGAAAGGAAACACTCGGAATAATTCACTGGGGCCAGAGACATGAACTGGCAATACCTAGTCCATGCTGGTGTATAAGTATGGTCACTAACTGGGAAGGTATAACTTAGAAGGAGAAAATAAAATGTGGCACCCATCCCTTTCCTGACAATTCTCACTGATATGCTTCTGTCAGAAGTTGGGGGCAATCCAGTGGTACAGAAGTGATTCAGAGAATGGCCTTCTAACCTAACCTATTTCATGGATCTTCATGAAATGAGAAAAGAGAGATGGGGAAGCCATGGGGGACCATAATCATATTTTAAATGAGTATTCAGGCTTAAGAATCATGTGCAGATGAGCTGTTTAGCTCTGATTATTTACATGCAATTGACCAGAAAGAAATAGACAAGAAGTCCATCTGAATTTGGGGGAATTATATTGTCAAAGAATTATGAATGTGGCCTACAAAACACTATGAGTTTTCCACTTCTACTGCAACATTCGAGTTTCCAGAACTATACAAGGTTATGATTTCATGGCATTTATGACTTAGTGTCATTTATTTGTTTGAGAGTTTCATATTCAGGGTTTTAATCAAACCATTATATTTCTGGACTAAATCTAATTAGTTAGAATGGGAGTTTTCTTCAACAACAAAAGATAAGACCGTAGGACAACTTTAATCTATTTGGTCACAGATATTAGCCCTTTTATTCTTTAACATCCTTTTTCTTTTCTCAGCTGCTTGCACTTTTGAGAGTAGCAAGAATACTGCTATAATTAATTTATATTAAAACTTACTGGTTTGCTTTGCTGCCCTGACCTATGTGACAGTTTTACTCTTGTAATGAATGCAAATGATTCCAATAAGGAATTAAATCACTTTATAGCATATTCTTTGTTAATGCAACATAACCCACACTTCCAGAAATCTAGAAAATCAGCATACAATCACTAAATCACATTCCTCTCCACATGCCTTTGAATATTAATGGCAATCTTTGGTGAGTTTAGCAGAGTATTCAAGACTGGTCACATTGAAATATCTGTCTAAATGGTTTCCTATGTTGAGATCTTGATAAATAAGGGAAAAGGCATGTTAGTGGACAGTTCTGATAAATTGACATAAAATTTGAAGCAAAAGGGTGAATGATCACCCTTCCTTCATTCACCTGATAGGGGGCCTGTGAGTAAGAACAGAAAGAAGGGCTTCCTGTATAGTAATGAGTGCTCATCAAAGACTACCTGGATATAAAAAATTCGAGCAATATGTGGTCTCATATTGGATATTGATTGTGTATATTTTCCATGTCAGGAATATAGGGGAAAACAAAATAAGTTAGAAAGAAAGAAAGAAAAAAAACAAACCATGCTACTTGATCTCCAGAATCAGCAATGAACTTTCTACATACAAAGTTATTATTATTTTCTTTTACTTTTTGTCCAAATTCCTCTAAATAAGTTGTCATTATACAGAAACAGATGATACTTTCTATTCACAGATGAATACAATTTTAATTGTCTTTGAAGAGAAGAAAACATTTTAACTTCCTCAAGGGGAGATTTATTAAGGACCATAAACACCCAAGAGCTAATAATTTAATTAGAATTTTATACAACTAATTGACAATGGCAATAGAAGAAAAAGCAGTGACAAATAGGGCCTTTTGAGTCTATATTGAAGTCCTTTATAATCTTTTTTTATTTTCATGGACAATAGAGCTATTATTTATCTTTTAACATAGGTAGATTTGGCATTGAGCCAAATTTAAAGGCCTTTAAATATAAATATTTATAAAAACCTAGCTTATAAAAGATAATTAAGGATATCAATAAATGTAGTCAAGCATCAAGAAAAATTCTCAAAAAAAAAGAAAATGTTTTGAGATGTTTAAAACCCTCAGTTTTTGTGAGTATACAGTTTTACAATAATGTCAGGTTTTCACAAGAATTCAGTCCTAGAAGGATTGAATTGTTGGTCAAAGGTTACAACATTTCAGTTACATGGGTGAACAGGTTCTGGAGAAGATAATGGTGAGTAAAATTAACAATATTATATCATACTTGAAATTTGGTGAGAGAAGAAATTTTAAGTATTACCAACACAAAAATAATAAGGGAGCTACAGGAAGTGATGGATATGTTCATTAGCTCAAGCATGGTAATCATTTCCCGATGTACAGCCATGCACTGCATTATGATGCTGCAATGTTTTGGTCAACATTTTGGTCAGGGATAGATAGGACACATAGATACACAATTGTGGGCCCATAAGGTTTAATTACCTGATGATGTCATAGAATTTTATTTCATGTAAGAATGCTATGATATTCACACAACAATGAAATTCCCTAACAGTATTTCTCAGAACACCTCCCCATCAGAAAGCAAAGAGTGACTGTGTATGTCATATGTACATCAAACATCACATTTTACTCCCTGAAATTATACAGATTTGTCAATTATATCTCAACAAACATGAAAAAAGAAGAATTTGATGTTTTATTAACATACTCAGTTTCACTTTTCTTTGTAAATTACATTCAAATAGATATTATGAACTTTGTAAAAAAACATTTCCATCAGTTTCAACCTGTACCTAGAGTCCTCTCCCTGCAACCCTGAACTCCAGACTTCTGAATCCAGTTGCATATTCTGTAACTCTACTTGGACATCCTGTAAACATCTCAAATTCAATTGCCAAAAGCAAAACCCTTGATTACCCTCACCCTAACCTTACAACTGCTCCAGCCCCAGTAGCTCCTGCTACAGCAGTGTTCAGGTAATCCTCTTGACTCAACTTTCAAAACATACACTTCCCTACACTGCTCCCATTTGAAGCCAAATCATCATCCTCTCTGAACTGACTAGTGAAATTTCTTCATAACTCTGCTTACTGCTTTCACTTTTTCATCCTTACAGTCAACATTTTTTAAGTAATCAAAGTTGAAGTCTTAAAATTCTAACAGAAAAAATTCAACGCCCTCCCATGACATACAAGATACCTTACTATGTGCCCCCCCCAGATAAGGTGTTTATTTGAACTTGTTTGTAGGATATGTGGCCACTTTGCAGACACAGATGGTTCCCCACTCAAAATTTGATTTAGATGTTGAGATTGAAGATACCACACTCTCCTAGATGTCATGAAAATATTTATTCCTTATTCTATGAAGTTTTCTAGGGAAAGCCGGGCACATCTCCCAACTCATCCAAAAGTGACTTGAGAGAGCAAGGAATGGAAAATGGTGGGGATTTCATGTGACTGGAGGATGGGCCAGACTGAGGGTTCCAATGTGTAGTCTAGGGCTTACATGGTTTGGACACACCACTCAGAGGCAGTATGTAAACTGTTCTGTCCACTTGAAACACTCCCATCTATGGGAATGCATATTGTGACTTCTTCCAGACATAGGAATGGTGGAAAGAGGTAATGGACTACAGGTTATTATGATAACCTCTTATTATAATAAATGACATGGAATAAGCAGTAAAATACAGGCACCAGATTATAACAGATTGTGAGTAAGCAGTGGAGTCACTGCTCGAGGTTTCTATGAGGCTGAAGTGAAGGATATTTGAGCAAATGAGATGAATGAATAGGAATGTAATCCCTAGGAAGAGGTTGTTGAAAAACTGGCTGAAGTGCATTGAAAAATTTCAATGGAGGTGGGGAGGCCAAGATTGAAAGAGACTTAAAATGAATTGTTAAAATTATGCTTCTTGGAGGATGTAGCCATTGAATAAAGGTGGAAGCTGGAAGTGAGAGAAATACTTCCTCCAAGCACATTCCCTGAGTCTATTTCTTTTATTTCTTTATTTTTTTGTTATGAAAATACCATTTCTACAAAAAGTTGTATCAAATTATAATAACAAATAATATGATAATCACTTTGAACCAATTTTAATGGATTATATCAATCTCTTTGAAGCCCATCATTTGTCTCTTCCCACCTGTATCCCCTACTCTCTCCCACTAGATAGCTGCTTCCCTGAACTTCTGACAATTAATCAGTCTCACATTTATGTAACTTTATCTCTTATGAAAGTATTTCTAAATAATATTTTGTTTACTTTTCCTTATTTTAAATCTTCATTTAAATGAAACCATCCTAAGTATCTTATCTGGTAGAGGGTATTTTTTTAGTCTATAATTCATTTTTAAGATTCATCCATATCAGTACATGACACTTAGGCTCATTCATTTTCACTGTTGTAAAGACATAATGGAATAAAGAGAACATATTTTAAAAATAGATATAGATATAGATATAGATATAGATACACACACATTTTTTCCACTATTGATGAATATGTTTATGTTGCGCTTTGCATTTATTTTTACAAAGCATGTTAATAGATAGATAGATAGATAGATAGATAGATAGATAGATAGATAGGATGGCTTGGTGCAAAAGTGCAGTAATTTTTCTGTATTTGGAAATGCTGGGTCATACACTAAATTTTTTAACCTTTATGAAAATTTTCCTGTAGAAAGGCAGTAACTCACAAGTTTGTCATAAAGAATGATATATTTGCAACTGGCACATAGCAGAGTAGTTGGTGTTTAGAGGCCCATAATAAATAGAACTCACCCAAAACACATTCTTCTCTTGAGTTTTCTAAATGTAACCAAACCCTTGCATAGAGCACACATTCAGTGAGACTATTGCACACACCAACAGACGCTCTCTTCTGCTCACACAGATTATGAACAGACCTTGTCAAACAACAGGTGTGACTTCTCAATGAAAGATTGCAGTGATGGGCTCCTGAGCTCCAATGGGAGAAATAAAAAGAATTACTACCATCCAAACACGATTTTCTTCAGTTGGCTCCTCAAAGGAGAATCTTCAAACTTCTCAGGAGAGAAACCGTCCTAAAAGATCTATAACATCTGCAAATTTACACATAGTTTTGTTAATATTTTAGCTCTCAGCTCAAGAGATCAGAATTCTGAATCCCAAGTGTCCCCATAGACATATAAACAGGACGTTTCTAATCTTTAGGGAAGAAAGAAAAGAGGAAGGTGAACTCTAAATTGACTCTGTTTAATGTGCTGCCATCTAAATTCTGTGACTGAAAACGTGAACTCCCACAAGTCAGTATCGAATGAATGAAGGGCAGCAGCTGGTAAAAGATCACAAGCAATTTTCCTGAGATTTACAGTAAGCTAGTGAACTACAACATGACAGAGGCTGAAAGTGAAATTAAATGAGGCTGTACATCAATGAAGATTTTGTTTTCAGCAGCTATGAACTTTAAGATGATTAACAAGACACAAAGTACAGATGCCAGGGGCCCTTTGGAATACTCCAGGGCAGACAAAGTTGTGAACAAGCAGAAGTTGGAACAGATAACATTATGGGGAAGGAGTGGGGAGAGGAGGGAGGAAGTTAAGTGGCAATGTGGATTAGAGAAATGGATCCAGAAACAAACCCAGAAGCAAGACTTGAGAGGGTTCTTTGTGCAATTCCCAGGATTACAGGCAATGCTTCCTGCCCTTCTGCCCAGTCTATGTAAGGAAGCCTAACTCAAGATAAGGTCTCAGTCTGCTGCACTGAGGCCTCTCCCATGGCCTAGCTGGACCCACGGTGCCTATGCCATGCCCTGCCTTGCACACATGAACCACAGCAACCCTCTGAACACTAACAGCAGCTGGTGCATATTAGCAGGGTAATGATGTCACCGAGGCCAATTCCCTGACTGTTATTTCTATGCTTTACTTTTTTTCTCAGGACACTCCATTCTCATGAAATCTGACTTCTCAATACTCTCCATGAGCTATTTCCGGATGGCAGACTTTGCTTGCCAACAACACTTCCTCCACACACATTCCCCGAGTCTACTCCTCTTTTCTTCCTACAACTTCCCTGAAGTGTTTCCAGTTCTGTATTTTCATTCTTTCCTCTCTCTCTCTCTCTCTCTCTCTCTCCCTCCCTCCCTCCTCTATACCAGTGCAATTTACTCAGCAATCTGGATATATAGCCAAGTGCTAATTTTGACCCAGACCTGCATTGGATTTCCTATTTACCCATTACTGCAAGCATTATGGGTAATCTTCAGATACCCTGCTTGTGTCAGGCCATGGCTAACTATATTTTGTTGAGTCCGCTAAATCTATGACCTTGTCAATCAATATGCACAAGAACTTGTCAATCAATACAGAAGTTAGGCCAAACAACCTAGGTGGTTGGTAGTGAGAAAAAAAAATGTTTTTTTCTGAACCCAAAGAAATTATCCTTGCAGTATTTTAAGACAGTCTTCTCTTGTTCACATGGAGTCCAGCTCAGCCTTGTACCCCTTCTTTTCAGGGTTCTAAAGTAGCCCACTCTACCCCTGAAGTCCCAATTACCTCCAAAAACCATACCCTGAACAGGAATAAACTTAACTCATCCTACCTACCTCCCTAAACCTCTTCTTGTACAAACTCTATGAACCCTAGACTAGTCTTGTTGACCCACTGGGATGAAATGCAGCTATATTTTCAGACCTGGAATAAAGAAAAAGAAATTACTCTGCTAATGCCCTACTGTCCTCTGCTTCACAAGATGTCAAGGGGATGACAAACGGGATTTACCCAGTGTGTAATGATTCAAAAACTCCTCTATCTATACCTGCCTTTGTATCACCAAGACAAGTCTGTTATCCTTTAGGGCCTGTGAATCCATCTTTTCCACTGCCCAGAATTTTCAGATGAATGATCTCTGGACCACCTCCTTCAGAGTTAGCTGCGGGATTGTAACAATGCAGAGTTCAGGCCCACAGAATGACCCAGACACTTTAGAACTGTGCACCACCCATCTGCATTGTAACAAGCTTTCCAGGAGATTCAGATGCACAGTAAATGTTTAGAACCACTCCTAGGCATTCCAGATGGAACCACAACCAAATGCCCTGCGGCAGAAGGCTGTCACTAAACGCTGCTGCCAGTCCTAGGCTAGGCTACAATTATTCATGCCTGAACCTCTAAGAGCCTCACAGAAAATAGTGTGTCTTCCATATATCCTAAGAAAGACCCTAAAACTTTACTTCTGGAGACTTTCTGGGCTGTGATGGCGACATTCCCCAATAGATTCAAACTTTACTGCACATAAACGATTAAATAACTTCATTGGTCTTCAGTGGTCCATGGGATTCTACATAGTGAGGGAAGAGTCTCACAGAGTCTGAGAAGAGGACTCAGATGCAATCAGAGCACTCCCATCGAATAGACACTTTATGAGCCATACCCCATGTCCTTGGAGGAATATGTGCACCCCATTAAAGGACCAGCCTTGATTTCTAAAACATTTACCACTTGGTATGTCCAGACAGTCACATAAACTTGTACTGATGGTGTGTGGCGGGCGAGACCCGGGGCCCAGGGTTACGCCACATGCATCCAAAGATGGCAACTGGCAGAGAGCCAAGGGGTATGCTAAATGCGCCTTGAGAAAAACAGGAAGCATTTACCATTGGCTGTATGATAATTAGTTCAACCGCCTAGCTCGTGGACAGATATATCTTACATGTATGCTTGAGCTCGTGATCACTTGACCTTTAATAGGATTGGATGGACATATCTGGTTACAATTACTTATGCATGAGACTGCTTATATATTGAGGGTGTTATCCGAATAAAGCGGGAACTGCTTCATGAACCTCTGAGGTGTACGTGTCATTTGTCCCACTGGTTGGCGGCAAGCGGCAATGGTGCAAACTTGTCCCATGTTCCCATTCAGAAAATCTAAAAGTTTTCAAGAGTAGAGATTTCATCAGATGGAGAATCTTTGGGATGATTTCAGAGAACCTGAGGTCCCTTAGATTTTCTAGAGAAAGTCTGGTAGGTCCTATATTGACCTTAAATATCCCAACCCTGAGGCACACTTTGGGAATAAGCTGATAGTGACATCTTGCAGTAGAGTCTGCTGGGGTTCTCTGGACTTGGTGGTGGTTGAATCTCAAGACCTAACAAAGAACACCGAAGTCTATTCTGCACACACCGACTCTCTTAGGATTTCAGGGACTCTGAAGAGAAGGTTTGATATGTGGAGTAAGAGATAAAGAGTTTTCTGCCAGGGTACCACCTGCAAGCTTGGAGCTGAGGACTTTTCTTGCTGGTGGGAGGGACTAGATGCCATAAATAATATAGTAAAGACAGTAAATACTCCTCCCCAGAGGGACAGGCATATCAGAAAGAAGCCATGTAGAGTTTACTCTCCTGTCAAACAAGACTAAAAGGAAAACTATATGATTAAATAATTTCACTGGACTTACGTGGCCCATGGAGAGAGAACTGAATGCCATAAGAGAAGGAAAGGATAGATAATAACAGTGAAAAATATCTGCGCCTCCCAAGATCCACCCATAAAAGCCATTATCTGGCCTCAAAAGTACAATGTTGTCATTTCATGCATAGGAATAGAATGGATGACATTTCACGCATGGGAGATGATGCCCAATATGTATATTAGAGAAAGTAGAGGTCTGAAAAATTTCAAGAAGTTTAAAAAAATCAAAGAACAAACATAACTTATCAGTATAATAATTGTTTAAGGAATTTCCTGTAGCCACATACACAGAGAGCTTTAGTGGTTCAGTAGTTATGGAGACACTGGGGACTGGGTAGTGGGATACAAGAGAAGGGCTGAAGCAAACTAGATGACAGCTTTAAGTAATGACAAATGTACATGGTGGGAAATAATTAAAATTCATTACGAGTAGAGGTATCTTTGAATAGAGTTTTTTGAGTGTCAAGGGGACCCACAAGTAAAGGGTGGGTAAGCAGAAAGAAACAAGAAAAGACAGATTGGGAGAAAATCTCTACCACATGCACCTCAGATTAAGCATGAATCTCTAGGATATATAAATAACTCAAAAAACTTCACACCAAAAAACAAATAACCCAATCAATAAACGGGCTAAAGAACTGCACAGACACTTCACAGAAGATATACAATTAATCAACAAATATATGAAAAAAAAGTCCAACAGCTCAAGCAAGTAGAGAAATGCAAATCAAAACTCCTCTAAGAATTCATCTCACTCCAATCAGAATGACAATTATCAAGAATACAAACAATAATAAATGTTGACGAGGATGTGGGGAAAAAGGTACCCTCATACATTGCTGGAGAGATTGCAAATTGGTGGAACCATTATGGAAAGTGGTATGGAGAGTTCTCAGAAAACTTGGAATGAAACCACCATTTAACCCAGTTATCCTACTCCTCAGTTTATACCCAAAGGACTTAAAATCAACATACTAGAGGGATGCAGCCACATCAATGTTTATAAGAGCTCAATTCACAATAGCTAAACTATGGAACAAACCTAGAAGCCTTCAATAGATGAATGGATAGAGAAAATGTGATATATATATATATATATATATATGTTTATATATATTATATATTTATATATATTATATATTTATATATATATATGATAGAATATTACTCAGTTTTAAAGAAGAATGAAATTATGGCATTTGCTGGTACGTGGATGAAGTTAGAGAACATCATGCCAAGTGAAATAAGTCAAACCCAAAAAACCAAAGACCAAATGTTTTCTCTGATATGCAGAAGCTAATTCACAATAAGCGGGGAGGAGATAAAGAAAAATAGAGTTACTTTGTATTAGGTAGAGGGGAGTGAAGAAAGGGGAAGGGGTATGGGGGAAGGAATGATAGTAGAGTGTAAGACATCATTACCTCAGGTATATGTATGACTGATGACCAATGTGATCCTGCAATATGTATAATCAGAAAAATGAGAGATTACACTCTATTGTATGATCTATCAAAATGTATAAACATGTTCTACTATTACGTACAACTAATTAGAACAAATAAAATAAAAAAAGGTAAAAAGAGAAAAGACAAATTAATAATAATTTCAAGTAATATGAGAAATAGAGAAGAGTGCATTAGTAGTATTTATTTATTTATAAAAACAACACTTACTAAGTTCCTAACATATGCCAAGCAAAGTGCATATTATACACAGAAATATACACACATATATATGTACACATGCATATACAATAACACATATACATATAATAACTGCTCTCACAGTACCAATCTAATCTATCCAAAAGTAGTAATGAATTTAATATTTCCTTTCTAAGGTCTGTTAAGATTCAAACATTTTTAGTTTTTAGTAATTATTAAACAGTCATAATTTAAAGATCCCTATTTAAATCAACTGCCAGCAACCTGTGGTCCATGAATCTCTTCTGGTTCATCAACCATATTTATAATTAAATGTTTATGGGGACACAGCAAGCCCAACAGTTTACATACTGTCGGTGACTATTTTCATAAAACAGCAGAATTATGTGACAGAGAATATGTGGCCTATAAAGTCTAACACATTAATTTTTTCACCCTTTACATAAAATGTTTGCCTATGTGTTGTCTAAATCACTATCAAGAAGCTGAACAGATATGTCTGCAATTAATAAGCTGAAGGCACATCTCAGACTTAGGACAACTTGTTTTCCTTCACCTCTTGCCCAGGTTCCAGTGTTTTATTCTGCTACAGGGTAACTTACCTCCTACCTTAGTTTTAGGAAGGAAGTGGGGGCAACCCCTTCCTCTAATCCTGAGTATAGAGTGAGTGGGATATAATTACTTTCATTTCTGGAAAACAAGGTCTTTAAAAAAAAAAAAATTAAAGTCAATACACAGAAAACAACGAGTAAAAGAAAGAAAAGCTGTCAAGTTTAGGGCACCTTAAATCTTCTTCAAATAATGTGTATTTAGGTTTGTAGTAATACAAAAAGCCAAATAGAGCTTTCTGGATTGGATTGTTCTAAAAACTCAGAATCTAAGCCATCTCTGATCTCTATCAAAATATTCCACAAATAGAAAAACAGATATGAAAGAAATGGCCAACGTCCTAAATTAAGAGGAGTCTACTCATAGACGAGAGATTTTTAGAGACAATTTTCCTAGATAAAAGACAGGTAGAACTACAACTACAGGAAAAATTACAGCAACAACTCCCTTGGAAAAACATGTGGATGTTATGGTTTGGATATGAGGTGGCTCCCAAAAGCTCACGTGTGACACAATGCAGGAATGTTCAGAAGTGGAATAGTTAGATCTCTGAGAACTGTAACCTAATCAGTGGATTAAACCACTGATATGGATTGATTGGGTGTAACTATAGCTAGGTGGGTGTGGTTGAAACTGGTATATCACTAGGGACATGCCTCAGTGGTTTATAATGGTTTATATTTTGTCCTTGGTGAGCAGAGCCCTCTCTCCCTGCTTCCTGGTTGTCACATAGTGAACTGCTTTCCTTCACCATGGTCTTCCACCATGATACTCTCTCAGCTCAGGTCGAGAGCTATGGACTCAACCAGCTGTGGACTGAACCTTGGAAATCATGAGTCAAAATAAATTTTTACTCCTCTACATTGTTCTTGTCAGGTCTTTTGGTCACAGTGATTAAAAAGCTGACTAAAACAATGGGGCTACATTACAGAGGAAAAAACACATGCCAACCAGTGATAAAGTTTTATATTTCATGATGTGGGAGACCACAGAAACTAAGGCACACTTCCTTGAAATATTCTGATATTACCAAAATCAAAAGCACTGAAGATTAGAGTTGAAGACTGTGAGCATTCCCCAAGAGAATCTGGCACCTATACAGAAGATGTGGGTTAACCCAAGTTCTTCGAAGTGAAGAAGGGGAAAAGGAATTGGTTCTGTACAATAAAAAAGAGCCATGGTTCCAGGAACATAGAATGTGTCTGTAATGCAGACAGGAAAAAATAAAACCTGGGTATACAAAACTGAAGTCATAGCATCAACTTCAATACACAGAGACTAAAACTCATAATTTCATAGAGAGCCTGCTTTTAGCCCCAATTCCTCCCACCAGTGAGAAGACTGAATCAATCACAAAGAGAACAATAAATACAGATCTGGGTGGTAATGAAGGAGATAAAGCAGAATTGAAAACCAGAATATATCTCATTTTATTTAAAGAAAAAGTTCAACAAGAGCTTTTGAAAAGACTATTTGAAATAGGAATAATCATCAAAGGAGAAAAATATGGCATGAAAGAAGTAGAAGGAATTTCTACAGAGATGTAAAATACAAGTATGTTCTAGTTCATATCTATTTTGTGTTCATGTAAAAAAGAAACAAATATAAACTCAACAAAATAAATGGAAGATTAGCTGATAAATGAGAAGATTCAAAAGAAGGGAAATAAGAGAAAGTCAAGCAGAAGGTAGGAAACTGAATAGAATGAGGAAAGAATATGAAGAATTTAAAATTAAATAACAGAATTAAAATCTCCATTGAGAAGAGGTTGTGGCTGGCACAATAGACTATTATCAGTTCACAAATCTAGAGAGACAGTAGAGACAGTCTTCTGTAATTTGTGTTGAAATTTAAATTTCACGCTTGCCTTTTGGAAGCCCATTGAGAAGAGCTGCCTTCCAGGTAGAGGACTTTGCTCCCCACCAGTACGTCAGGGCACCATGACCTAACTAAGGAGAACAGGTTAAGTTAGTGTATACTGATGTGGAGGTCAAGTTTGGGGTGGAGAATCTCTGGAAAAGTTCATTTCTGCTCTCTACCTTCATGGACAAATTTGACAAGCATTTTGTAAGTACTGGACTATTCTGAATGATATGGCCTAGCATCCTGCATTGACTTTCTAAGGACACCCCAAATACTTTGTAATCAGATTTTCTTTTCAATTAATTGCAAGAATTCAGTAGCTAAGCATACTTTTCTGCCATAGAATTCAGTCTTTAAATCACTTATATAATAACACTAGCTGAAAATTACACCTCTACACAGAACACTCAGGACAATCCCTCAAGGTCACTCTTGCAGGTTTGGCTAAAAGGAAGACCAAAGTCAGGGAGGCAAGGCATTGAAGGGAGATGCTGAGCATTAAAAATATCTATTTTCCATATTTGAGAAAGGAAATGACTGTTCTTTTGCCAGAACTCCAAAGCATGAAAAAGTAACCACTGTTAGAATAAATTTCAAAACAGTATGTGTACTCCAAAATCAGCCAATCAGTGATGACCTGAGGCCACCTATTTGCTTCTGGAATTTAACCAATCAAAACAGGCCATCCCTCCAGAAAACAGCCAGTCATTGATGGTCTCACTCCAGGGACCATGCTCCTGGGTACCTGTCAACAGCAGTCTTAATCCTGACTACACAAATACAGGTGGAAATCCTTCAATCCTTAAGCACTCCTACTTCTGAAAATCCACCAATTCTGAATGCCGGAATTCCCAAAACCTTCAGTAACGTCAACTCTAGTTTATTTAGGAAGATTGTACCTAAGAAGGACAGTGCTCCCTTACAAGCAATTAGGACATTCACTTTGCTTTGCATTTGATTTCCAATTTTTTGTTTGTTTACAAATTCTCAACCCTTTCAACAATTGGACCCCAGTTTACTGTTAGCTGTAAGTTTGGACTTGAGAGTGACAAGCACAGTAAAGAAGAGAAAAGACTGGCAATCTTCTCAAGTTGGGCGGTTCTATTACCTATTCTTTATTTGTGTGTATTTGAGCCCTCAAGTGCCAAAACATAGGTGTAAATTTTGGATGAATTGCTGACATTTATTAAATGAGAAAAAATGTCCTCTGTAACTCTTTAAAGCATACGCAGTTGTTATTCAGGATCCAAATTGAAAGTCTATTGCTCTTTAAACCATATGCAATTGTTACTCAGAACTGAAAATTGGAAGTCAGATGTAAGCCAGCATATACTGACAGCAAAACTTAAGAGATGTATGATTTCCTCAACTACTTCCAAAGGAAGTGATAAAATAACAAATTTTTTGATTAAAATAAACTCAGATGAAGAAGACAAAATAATCACGGCAGAAGTTGTAATGGCTTCCCACGCCATATATCATCATCTGTCTTTCAGTTCAAATGACTGTTTAAACATACTACTACTATAAGTATTTTCAGATTCCAAAATTGCAAGCAAAATTTCAAGTGCCAGGATGAAATCTACCACAATAAAGAAAAAGTGTAATAGTTCCACTTACTATTACAGAGATCATCAAAGATCTAAACGCTTCACCTTTTTTTATGATTGCATGATTGCAAGTAATCACAATGAAAAAAATTCCCATTTCTTGTGCAATGTTTTTTTCATGAAAAGAGCTGATTTATAAAGCTAATATAAGTAAAATTCCTTCCATAAGACTTCAGAAACAAAAGCAAATTTTTGTAGAAAATCTTCCTGTTTAGCAAGAAGTAAGTAAAATAATGGAACTGCTTTTGATAGAGATAATACAAATATGCATGTTGATTTAAAGGTATAAAAAAGTGTTGGCCTTTCTGCTCACACAGAAATGCTTAATGCTGCTCAGACCACATTTGTCTGTGTTCTGTTGACATTGAGGTTGTAGTCACGAAATTGTTCTCTGACTTTAGCACTGTCCAAAGTGAATGACTGACACCTTTGTAACTGTGCTTCCATTCAATATTCTTCAATTCTTTCAAATTCAAAAGCAAGTTGGGTTTCTTCGACAAATGCAGTTGAGAGCATCCCATTTATTTTGAAGCACTGAAGCTGTACTTTAATTCTGGTGACCAAAAAATTTCTTGTTGACTTTTAAAATAATTCGTTGAGGGAAGCCTACTTATTTCTTTTTAATAGCTTTCAATATCTCTTTAGCAAAAATTATGCAAATTTAAAGAAAAGTAAACAGTGTTCTTGAAGTACTCCATGACTTTATCCAACTTGTTGAACAAATTCAAGGAAGAATTGTTGAAAAACAGATCCCTTTAAGTGTCAAGGTTGTTCATACTAGGTACAGCCTTATTTATGAACAGGAGAGGAAATTTTGATTTGAAGAGGGTAATTATTTCAGTATTTACCATGGTTATCTTTTGAAATGAATTTCATCGCAAAGAATTCAATGCTATTAGATGGGTGTTAGTAAATGCTCCTTCTGCAAGGAGCAAATAAACTCATGATGTGTACTGTTGAGGAAGGGAATAGAATTTAAAAATAATGCCCTATTTGTCAGTGAAAAAAAAATTAAATTCATGAATGAAGAGATGCAATATAATCATGAACAATGGGAAAAGCGCATTATGTCATGAAAAATATATGTTAACATATCTAAATTGAAAAACTTAGCAAGTGGTGAATTTTATGATAGTAAATGTCCAGTGTACTAGGTCATTTTTTTTCTCATTAATGATGATTGAACTGAAAAAAAAGAATAAAATAAATTCTATGACACCATAGAAGCTATGATAAAATGTAAATGGAATACAGATTTTAATTGCAAGGGATTTTTTTAAGCAGATTCTATGAAGGAAGGATCCATGAGAGTCAGAATATCATAGAAATACAATTAAAGAAAGTTCTATCTAATTTGGATGCTTACAATTTATTTAAGAAAATCAATGAATAGTTTTTCATTTAAATATATTCATGTAGGTCTGGAGTTGTGACTCAGTGGTACAGTGATTGCCTAGCATATGTGATGCAGTGGGTTCAGTTCTCAGCACCACATATAAATAAATAAAATAAAGGTCCATTGACAACTAAAAAGTAACACTATAAAAATAAATATATTCATGTGGTAGTTTTCTTTTATCTCAATGAACATATGCACAAGATGCTAGAAATAATCACATTTAACTCGAATTTTTATATTTTTATTTGCTAAATTTGTTAACCCTAATCAGAAACTAGACTTGCCTCATTTGCCCAGGGTTGAGGGTATTGCCTCTATGATATTTTTAGGAACACATGTAGATTGACTCTGGGACTTAGAAGAGCTAACTTCTTTTAAAAGCCAAGGCTCCAAGTATTGATCTATTCAGGTCAGTCTAAGAGTGCAAAAATTTTCTTCCTTTTTGAATGTTCCATTAATATCCCTATGTTAAAGGTGAAGCATAGGCAAGAAAAAAGGTTTAGATGTTTACTTTTCTGTAAAAAAGAGCAAAGTCTATGCTATAGCTGGATGTGCTCAGACCACATAGTGTACATAGTGCACCTAACAACAGATCCTCAAAATACACGAAGCAAAAACTGACAAAACAATCCAATATCCCACTTTCAGCAATCAATAGAACAACATGTGGGCCAAAGATTAACAAGGAAATCAAACCTGGAAAACAACTCTAAATCAACTACACCTAATACATACATAATACCCACCCAATCACACCAATATATGCACATGGAATGGTCTCCAAGATAGTCCATGAAACAATTGGAAAAGATAAAAACATACAAAGTGTTTTCCTCTACAAGAAGTGAATGAAATTTGAAAACACTAACTATATACATTACATACATATGTAATATTCCCAACCAATGGATCAAGGAAGAAATCATAAAAAAAATTACAAATCATTTTGAAGTGAATTAAAATGAAGCCACAGTATGCTGAAACTTACTGAATGGCACCAAAACAGAACTTAGAAAAGAAATTTGTAACTATAAATTCCTCTGCTAAAAAAGCATATTTCAAAACAATATCCCAACCTAAGTCATTGAAAAGAGAAGAGCAAATTGAACTTACAGCAAGCAAAAGAATGGTAAGACAACATTAGAATAGAACATAATAGAAATAATAGAGAAATTTTTTTAATGCTGGTTTTTTGAAAATATTTTAAAAATAACAATCTTTAACTAGACTGACAAGAAAAAGAAAGATGCCTCAGATTATTAAAACTGGAAATGAAAAGGGAGGCATTACTACATATCTTACAGAAATAAAGAGGATTATAAGGGAATACTATGAACACTTGTATGTTGATTCATTAAATAATTTAGTTAGAATGTACAAATTCCTAGAAAGATACAGACAACCAAAACCTGCTGTAGGAAACAAAAGAGAAAGAGAATCTGGATAAACCTTTAACAAGAAGAGATTGAATTAGTAATCAAAATAAAACCTACAAAGAAAAATTCAGGCCCAAATGATGACATCGTTAAGTTTTACCAAACAGAAAAAGAACAACTGATACCAATTCTTCACAAATTCTTCCAAAAGTTTTACAAGGCCATTACTACCCTGATGCCAAAACCAGAAATAGTCATCCCAAGAAACCTATTAACAAATAACCATTATGAATATAGACACAAGGATACTTAATAAGAACTCGCAAACTAAACCTAGCAACATCAGACCCTTGTATCAAAGATCTTATCTTCCTTGTTGCCTTTGGATCCTTGCAATGCATACCCAGAGAACACAAGGAAGAAACTGAGGGCTTTGGCTGTGCAAATCTGCATGTGGGAGGATCTGAAACTGTCTGTTTTCAGGAATCCATGGCATCTAGGACTTTGTGTGGGATTATGGTTGCCTCTCATTTTAGGTATTGCATCGTCTTGCATCATCATCTTTTACAATTCCTCCTGCAGGTTTCTCTGGGAGATGCTGTGTTGGGGATGGCGAGGAGCACCATGGCTAAGACTAAAATTCCAAGACTGACCTAAGAAAGAGTCAGAAGTCAGAACCACAGCGGGCTGGGGCCGGGCATTGGGCAGAATTGAGTCAGAAAGCACTGGTGGAAATAAATTTGAACTGAGGCAGATCAGGGCATGGAGACGCCAGGTAGCCTCCAGCCAAGCTGGGGACACTGAGAGCCTCTTGCATCCTCTGACACTCTGTTTCTTCCTCTGTCAAAGGGATGTGGTGATGGATGGATGAGGGAGCATGTGGTGGTTACTCAGCTACAACTTTGCCTTCCTTGGGCCTTGATTCTCAAGACTTTTTTCATTCTGCTTCACTTCTCCATAGAAACACCTGTCACTTTATAACAGAGCTGTGACCATCCCTCCTTTTATTCTAGTATTCTCCTATATCCCCTGTTCTGGCTCTAGTTACTTTGTGAAGGCCCAGTTGGAGATAGACAAGGATGTGATAGGTAACTGTTGAACTTGACCCCAAATTCTTCCCCTGGTGTTTTGTTATAAGACCAATGTGCAGCCTGGTGTTCTCCAAAGAGATCTGCAACTCCTTGTCCTGATGAACTTCAGTCCTGCAGAGATATTCCTGAGTGTGGTCATGGTCAAGGTGGACAGTGGACCCAGAAAGTGCAGACCCCCACTCCATAGAACACTCTTCCTGACAGGAACCCCCTCTCCAACGGATACTCTCTTTGTTTCTATCCCTCTGGGTTTTGCACCCAGGTCCGTGTCTGACTACTTGGATGAAGGCTCTGGACCCATCAGGTTTTCTCCTGCTGGACTTCGACCACTCCCATATCCATGTACTGGTTCTGCCAATTCCTGTATCCTCGGAATTATCCTCTCTAAGCCTAGCTTCCCCATATGATAAATGGAGTCATTGTAATATGTGCTGCTGAGAGGAAGACTTTTTATTTAGAAAGTTCCTTTATTATGCAATATTGAGTTATTTATTCTTCCAGGAAAGTATCTGAAAGCAAATCAGGATTTCTCTTCTATTGCTCAAAAGAATGTCTTGATAAGGACAGGGAGAGGATGGGGACTGGGGCCAGGCCATGGATGATTTTTTAAAGCCTTAAACTCAAAACAAATCAAAAGATCACAGGAATATGGATGCAGGAAATGCAATGCTTTATTGCATGATGCAGGAAATATATAAATTATTGTACATTCTGAAAGTTTCACAGAATTTTCTGCCTCCCACCAATTGTAAATGAATGGACCTTTCTGAGCAGCTGCTATAAGAACTTCCAAAGACATGCCTTATATCCATTCAGTAGTAATGTAAAAGGGGCTTCCTAGCCCACGGAGGAGGACAAAGAAAAACCAATGACAGAAGAAAAATGAAACAAAAATTCATAGAGGTTTGAAGGGAAAACTATGACCCAAGAATTCAGTAGTCAATTATATGTGCCTACTTTTGTGTTACTTTTAAGACAGCAAGAATACATTTTTAGAAGTAAAAGGTGACATAAATATTCTATGAGTGTTCTTCCTTTTTAAAAGTTACACTAGCTGAAAGATAAATCAAAATAAACATACAAGTAGGTGAGAATTGTTGGTATAAAAGAGCTAGAGTACACGCAGAAAGCAGGGAAACATAAATTGCAGAGTAAAAGTAGCTATAAATATGGGTATGAATGTCTTTGCCAAAATAATTTGTGAATAGAAGAAACAAAAATGGAGCATTACACAAAGCATATAAATTTAATAATAATAAACTGGGTCTAAAATCACATAATCACTGAGAAGAAGATGAATTTCAAGAGAGTAGAATAAAAAAGCCACCCATGTAAATCAATGGGTCAAAAGTAAAAAAAAAAAAAAAAAAAAAAAAGGAGAGAGTAAAAAATACATAGTGAAATGAAAAAAGAAAGACATCCAGGATAAAAATAAGGTCATAAGCCCATTGTTTGATTTACTTCCTCAACCAATTTTAAGTTTTCCAACAGTAGTAATGTGGAAACTTTAGGAAACAAGAGAGCCCTCCTTAATACCCAACTTTAGGAAATAATCAGACTCAGAGTGATAGCCCCAAGGTATAATTTTAATAAAAATATAGGCTACCAAGAAAAGGTATAAAAATCATTACAAATACTTGACCAGCTCTTAGGTTGTGCCAGGTATTGTTTTTGGAGCTCTATACTTTTAATTCACTGACTCTTCACAACAACCCCACAAAATAGATATTACTATTATTACTTGGCTTGCATGGTAGGGGTAGGGAGAAGGAAGCACAGGGGAATGAAGTCACCTGCCAAATAATTAGTAGGCAATGAGGCTAGGGCTTACGCTCTACTTATTGGGTTCCAGAAGTTTCTGTTGTCTTTTCCCAGTAGATGTTATAAAGGCTTTCTTCTTGAGGTACACAATACATACAAAGGGTGCACTAATTTTGAATGCATAGTTCAGTGATTTTTCACAGTGAACTCTCCTGTTTAACCAGCACCACAGAAACCTCATCACACCTAGGAGTTGACACTCTCCTGATTTCTAATAGAATAAAGTAATTTTGTCTATTTTTGTGATTTATATAACTAAATTAATTCAGGGTTATAGACTCTTATGTTTGTCTATACCCAAAAGAAATAGCCAAAATTGCCTATAGCTGAAAGAAATGCTTTTTTAAAAAAGTAAAAAAATATGGATTGATGACCACACAGTAAAAGAAAACAAAAAAAAACACAAGATTGACCTTTCTTGCAATCAGAGAGAGAGCACCATCTATCCACAAAGACTTTAAGCAGGAATTTTCAGATCCTACTAAATTGGCTACTTTCAGTGCTAGTAGCAACATTTTATGGTTTCAAAAATGCAGCAATTTTCTGAGGCGTCAACTCTCACTCAAAACTGAGAGTGCAAACCAGAGAACCACAGTAGACTCTTCAGTAGTGATTCAGAAAAAGTTAACTGAAGAAGGCTATGCACTAGAAGTTTTGTTTGTGTTGTTGTTTTTTCATGAAACAGTTTTCTATTAGGAACTCTTGCCTTGAAGGACTTTTGTTTCAAAGACAGAAAAACACAGCTCAAGATTGCAGATTTTGATAACCCTTCTGTAGTGGGTTGAACGGTAGTCCCCAAATATGCACATCCATGTCCTAAATCCCAGACCCTGTCTCTTTGACTTTATTTGGAATAGGTTCTATGCAAATAGAATTAAATTACAAATCTCAATATGAGATCATTCCAAATTATCCAGTTGAGTCCTAAATTCCATAAGTACTAAAATGGAAGAAGAGAGGACACAGAGAGGAGAAACAGTTATATGGAGATGGAGACACAAGTTGGAAGGAAGTAGCCACAGATCTAGGAATGCTTTGGAGTCACCAGGACTGAAAGAAGCAGGAAATGATTCTCCCTACAGTCTTCAGAGGGAGCAAAGCCCTGCATATGCCTTGCTTTTGGACTTCTGTTTTCCAGAATTGTGAGAGAATAAACGTTGTTTTAAGCCACTGAATTTGTGATAATTTGTTATATGGCAGCCATAGAAAAGGAATACACTCCTTCTACCATTTTGTAATAATTCACAAACTGTGATCCTTGACATTCACTTCAAAAGGAACCATTGTTAGATCTTTTTCAACTTAATGTGACATGTTTATTACAGTATTTGTGTATTTTAAACCATTTAATGTGCTTAAAATTGCACTATCATTATTAAGTTCCCATCTTCTTTATGTGTCACTGATGAAGATTTTGCTTCAAATTTTACTTATTCCAGAATCCCTATGGTTTTATTATACGCTTTTGAATAATGCTGTGACTTTTATGAACATGTATGTTATATTATAGCAGAATTGACTACATACATTTCAGATCCATATATGTACACAGTTCTCTTGAGTATGTGTCTAGAAGTGGAATTGTTGAATCTTAGGCTTTCGATAATACTGCTCATTTATCAAAATAAATATCCTGGCACTAGTAATGATAAAAGTTTTAGATTTTACACATCAGGGCCAACAACATTTTTAGTGCTTGCCATTTTAGCCATTAAGATGAGTATGTACTAGAATTATTTTATGATTTTTAATGCACATTTCCCTGTGACTAACAAAGTTGAATGTTTCATTTGTTGATTAGTCATTCGAGTAGTCACTTAGCAAAGTATCTGATGAAATCGTTTGCCCATGTTTTTATTATATTATCTGCTAGCTTCTTACTGTTATTTAGGATTTCTTTTTATATTCATGAATATCTTCTCTCACTCTGTTAGTTGCCTTTTTGCTCACTGTGTCTGATAAACAGAATTCCTTCATTTTCATGGCGTCCATTGCTTTTATATTTATGGTTAATGCTTTTGTGTATCATTGAAGAATTCTTTGAAAACCCAGTATTTAGAAGCAGCTTCAGGGACCAGGACAGGGCAGCCAGCGACCTCCCCAAGCAGCCTGGACCCCTGTGGTGGGAGGTGCCTTTCAAGGCTAGCTTCTCGGAACAGACCGCCCAGTGAGAGCATTTCTACATAGAGATAGCCACAAGTCCATGAGCCAACGGAGAGCTTCAATCCCCAAGCAGCCTCTGGGATCAGGGCAGGGCAGCCAGAGACTTCTTCAGGCGGCTTGCCCACTCCGGCCGCAGGCTCTTTCCACGGGGCGCAATCCAAGATGGCGGACTAGAGGGGGACTGCATCCCCAGTCGCTCCAGAACCCAGGAGTTAAGAAGGGGAGGCATTGAGAGACTCGGACCAAAATAGAGCCATGGAGACAGCCACAAGTCCCTGAGCCAACGGAGAGCTTCGATCCGCAAGCAGCATCTGGGATCAGGGCAGGGCAGCCAGAGACTTCTTCAGGCGGCTCTGCCCACTCCGGCTGCAGGCTCTTTCCAAGGGGCGATCCAAGATGGTGACCTAGAGGGTGACTGCATCTCCAGTCGCTCCAGACCCCAGGACTCAAGAAGGGGAGTCATCGAGAGACTTGGACAAAAATAGAGTCACGGGGTGAGTCTCCCCCACTGGGCGAAACTTGGCCTGGGTGCCAGGCACAGATAGGGGTGGCTTAACATAGCAGGGTAGGGCAGTTAGAGTCTTCCCAAGGTAGCCTTCCACACTCCGGCAGTGGGCTCCCCCCACACGGCCAGCTGCACGGTGCAGGCCCCCAGTGAGAGCCTTTCCGCACAGAGCCAGCTCCAAGCCCTGGAACCAGTAGGGGCTAGGGGAAGCTTTCTTTGGAAGCACAGCATTATCAAGTTCCTCCAAGACTTCAGGTTACTGAAGGCTGGGAGGTGATACACTGGAAATCTACCGGGACACTATAAGCCAATAGAGGAAATCTGCAGTATCTCAGATTCCCACTGACATCTGACCAATATGAGAAAACAAGGGAAGAAAATGTCCCAAACAAACCTAGATACTATATCAATAAAACCCAATGATAGCACAGCAGAAGAAATGTCAGAAAGGGAGTTCAGAATGTACATAATTAAAACAATTAGAGAAGCAAATGAGGAGATGAAAGAGCAAATGCAGGCATTGAAGGAGGAGATGAAAGAGCAAATGCAGGCATTAAATGATCGCACCAATCAACAGTTAAAAGACCAAATACGGGAAGCAAGAGATCATTTCAATAAAGAGTTAGAGATACTGGAAAAAAAAACAAACTGAAATACTTGAAATGAAGGAAACAATAAACCAAATTAAAAACTCCATAGAAAGCATAACCAATAGGGTAGAACACCTGGAAGACAGAACCTCAGACATTGAAGACAAAATATTTAATCTTGAAAACAAAGTTGGCCAAACAGAGAAGATGGTAAGAAATCATGAACAGAATCTACAAGAATTATGGGATATCATGAAAAGGCCAAATTTGAGAATTATTGGGATTGAGGAAGGCTTAGAGAAACAAACCAAAGGAATGAACAATTTATTAAATGAAATAATATCAGAAAACTTCCCAAATCTGAAGAATGAAATGGAAAACCAAGTACAAGAGGCTTATAGAACTCCAAACATACAAAATTACAACAGACCCACACCAAGGCACATTATTATGAAGATATCTAACATACAAAATCAAGACAGAATTTTAAAGGCCGCGAGAGAAAAGAATCAAATTATATTCAGAGGGAAACCAATAAGAATATCAGCAGATTTTTCAATCCAGACCCTAAAAGCTAGAAGGGCCTGGAACAACATTTACCAAGCCCTGAAAGAAAATGGATGCCAACCAAGAATCTTATACCCAGCAAAATTACCTTCAAATTTGACGATGAAATAAGATCCTTCCATGATAAACAAAAGCTAAAGGAATTTGCAAAAAGAAAGCCAGCATTACAGAACATTCTCAGCAAAATATTCCATGAGGAAGAGATGAAAAACAATGATGCAAATCAGCAACAGGAGGTGCTAGCCTAAAGGAATAGCCAAATAAAGGAGAAACCAAATCATGTCAAAAAACAAATATGAGTCAAATGACTGGGAATACAAATCATATCACAATAATAATCCTGAATGTTAATGGCCTGAACTCATCAATCAAAAGACATAAACTGGCAGATTGGATTAAAAAGAAAAATTCAACAATATGTAGCCTGCAAGAGACTCACCTCATAGAAAGAGACATCCATAGACTAAAGGTGAAAGGATGGGGAAAAACATACCATGCACATGGACACAGCAAAAAGCTGGAGTATCCATCCTCATTTCAGATAATGTGGACTTCAAGCCAAAACTAGTCAGAAGGGATAAAGAAGGACATTACATTCTGCTTAAGGGAAGCATAAATCAGCAAGACATAACAATCATAAATATCTATGCCCCAAACATTGGCTCATCCACGTACATCAAACAAATCCTTCTCAATTCCAGAAATCAAATAGACCACAACACAATAATACTAGGTGATTTTAACACACCTCTCTCACCACTGGATAGATTGTCCAAACAAAAATTGAATAAAGAAACCATAGATCTCAATAATACAATCAACAATTTAGACTTAACGGACATATATAGAATATACCATCCAACAAAGAACGAATACACTTTCTTCTCAGTAGCACATGGATCCTTCTCTAAAGTAGACCATATTTTATGCCACAAAGCTACTGTTAGCAAATACAAGAAGATAGAGATACTACCTTGTACTCTATCAGATCATAATGGATTGAAATTAGAAATAAATGACAGAATAAAAAACAGAAACTTCTCCAATACCTGGAGATTAAATAATACACTATTATATGACAAATGGATAACAGAAGACATCAGGAGGGAAATAAAAAAATTCTTAGAAGTAAACGAGAACAAAGACACATCATATCAAAATCTCTGGGACACTATGAAAGCAGTACTTAGAGGAAGATTTATTTCATGGGGCGCATTCAAAAAAAGAAGTAGAAATCAACAAATAAACGTCTTAACACTACAGCTCAAAGCCCTAGAAAAAGAAGAGCAGACCAATACCAAAAGTAGTAGAAGACAGGAAATAGTTAAAATCAGAGCCGAAATCAACGAAATCGAAACAAAAGAAACAATTGGAAAAATTAACAAAATAAACAGTTGGTTCTTTGAAAAAATAAACAAAAGTGATAAACCCTTAGCCACACTAACAAAGAGAAAGAGGGAGAAAACTCAAATTACTAAAATTCGAAATGAACAAGGAAACATCACAACAGACACGACTGAAATACAAAACATAATTACAAGCTATTTTGAAAATCTATACTCCAACAAAACAGAAAACCTCGAAGACATCAACAAATTTCTAGAGACATATGAATTACCTAAACTGAACCAGGAGGACATACACAACTTAAATAAACCAATTTCAAGCAATGAAATAGAAGAGGTCATCAAAAGCCTACCAACAAAGAAAAGTCCGGACCAGATGGGTTATCAGCCGAGTTCTACAAAACCTTTAAAGAAGAGCTCATTCCAATACTCTTCAAAGTATTTCATGAAATAGAAGAGGAGGGAACCCTCCAAAACTCGTTCTATGAAGCCAATATCACCCTGATACCTAAACCAGACAGAGACACATCGAGGAAAGAAAATTTCAGACCAATATCCTTAATGAACATCGACGCAAAAATTCTCAACAAAATTTTAGCAAATCGCATACAAATATATATTAAAAAGATAGTGCACCACGATCAAGTGGGTTTTATCCCAGGGATGCAAGGTTGGTTCCACATTCGGAAATCAATAAATGTCATTCACCATATCAACAAACTTAAAGTTAAGAATCACATGATTATTTCAATAGATGCAGAAAAAGCATTTGATAAAATACAGCATCCCTTCATGCTCAAAACACTAGAAAAAATTGGGGTTGTGGGAACATTCCTTAACATTATAAAGGCAATCTACGCTAAGCCCAAGGCCAATATCATTCTAAATGGTGAAAAACTGAAAGCGTTCCCCCTAAAAACTGGAACAAGGCAGGGATGCCCTCTTTCACCACTTCTATTCAACATTGTCCTTGAGACTCTAGCCAGAGGAATTAGACAAACCAAAGAAATTAAAGGGATACGAATTGGAAAAGAAGAACTCAAACTATCCCTGTTCGCTGATGACATGATTATATATTTAGAGGAACTGGAAATTCCACCAGAAAACTTTTAGAACTCATAAGTGAATTCAGTAAAGTAGCAGGTTACAAGATCAATGCTCGTAAATCCAATGCATTTTTGTACATAAGTGATGAATCCTCAGAAAGAGAAATTAGGAAAACTACCCCATTCACAATAGCTTCGAAAAAAATAAAATACTTGGGAATCAATCTCACAAAAGAGGTGAAAGACCTCTACAATGAGAACTACAGAACACTAAAGAAAGAAATTCAAGAAAACCTTAGAAGATGGAAAGATCTCTCATGTTCCTGGTTAGGCAGAATTAATATTGTCAAAATGGCTATACTACCTAAAGTGCTATACAGATTCAATGCAATTCCAATTAAAATCCCAATGATGTACCTTGCAGAAATAGAGTAAGCAATTATGAAATTCATCTGGAAGAATAAAAAACCTAGAATAGCTAAAGCAATCCTTGGCAGAAAGAGTGAAGCAGGGGGTATCGCAATACCAGATCTTCAACTCCACTACAAAACAATAGTAACAAAAACGGCATGGTATTGGTACCAAAATATACAGATAGATCAATGGCACAGAATAGAGGACATGGACACAAACCCAAATAAATACAATTTTCTCATACTAGACAAAGGTTCCAAAAATATGCAATGGAGAAAAGATAGCCTCCTCAACAAATGGTGCTGGGAAAACTGGAAAACCATATGCAATAGAATGAAATTAAACCCCTATCTCTCACCCTACACAAAACTCAACTCAAAATGGATCAAGGACCTTGAAATCAGACCAGAGACCCTGCATCTTATAGAAGGAAAAGTAGGTCCAAATCTTCAACTTGTTGGCTTAGGATCAGACTTCCTTAACAGGACTCCCATAGCACAAGAAATAAAAGCAAGAATCAACAACTGGGATAGATTCAAACTAAAAAGCTTTCTCTCAGCAAAGGAAACTATCAGAAATGTGAAGAGAGAGCCTACAGAGTGGGAGAATATCTTTGCCAACCATACCTCAGATAGAGCGCTAATTTCCAGAATCTATAAAGAACTCAAAAAACTCTACACGAAGAATACAAATAATCCAATCAACAAATGGGCTAAGGAAATGAACAGACACTTCACAGAAGATGTACAAGTAATCAACAGATATATGAAAAAATGTTCAACATCCCTAGTAATAAGGGAAATGCAAATCAAAGCTACCCTAAGATTTCATCTCACCCCAATTAGAATGGCTATTATCAAGAACACAAGCAACAATAGGTGTTGGCGAGGATGTGGTGAAAAAGGAACACTCATACATTGCTGGTGGGGTTGCAAATTAGTGCAGCCACTCTGGAAAGCAGTATGGAGATTCCTCAGAAAGCTTGGAATGGAAACGCCATTTGACCCAGCTATCCCACTCCTTGGCCTATACCCAAAGGACTTAAAATCAGCATACTACAGAGATACAGCCACATCAATGTTCATTGCTGCTCAATTCACCATAGCCAGATTGTGGAACCAACCTAGATATACTTCAGTTGATGAATGGATAAAGAAACTGAGGCATATATATACAATGGAATATTACTCTGCAATGAAGAAGGATAAAATTTTGGCATTTGCAGGCAAATGGATGAAATTGGAGAATATCATGCTAAGTGAGATAAGCCAATCTCAAAAAACTAAAGGACGAATGATCTCGCTGATAAGCGGATGAGGACATATATTGGGGGGTGGGAAGGGTTAGCATTAGTTTAGGGTTAGGTTTAGGGTTAGGGATAAGGAGTGTGGTAAGAATGAAGGAAAGAAGGACTGTATAGAGGGAAAAGAGGGGTGGGAGGGGTGGGGGGGAAGGGAAAAAAATAATGAATCAAACATCATTGCCCTATGTAAATGTATGATTACACAAATGGTATGCCTTGACTCCATGTACAAATAGAGAAACAACATGTATTCCATTTGTATACAATAATAATAAAAAAATAATAATAATAAAAAATAATTTACTTATTTTAAAATCTTTTATATTTCAAATGATGATAATAATAACTGCTGAGTTTACTTTTTGAGTTCCATTTTAATTTTATATACATTATCTCATATTAACTTCTACAAACTCATAATAAATATTTTTTTGAACAATTACACATTGATGACTGTCCAAGGTACTGAGGAAAAAAGTAAATTAGATATTCTAGGAACCTGTTTTCATGAATTTTTATCTCCTAAAGAAGCTAGACATTGACTATCCATATGAGCCATCATTGACTTCTCTGTTCTATGGATGAAGAGACTGAGGCACAATTGAACTTGAGCTTACCTTACTTTAAAGTCCATCTGTTTCATAGCTATGCCATTTTCTAAAACCTAAAAAGGGAAATAGGGAATCTTTCATTAAACTCAGCATTCACGAATACGTTAGTCTGGATTTTGTGGTTAAAGGCTTGATACCAAGTTGTAGAGCAAAGATTTCTCATATTTTAAATGCTGTTAGCCTAGGTGGTGGGGTGGGGGACTCTCAATGTACTTGTTTAAAATAAAGAATTCTCAACTCCAAAAAAAAACCAGAAAACCCAGTATTTAAAAGATTCTCTTGTGTTTACTTTCAAAATTTTAGCTCCTTATTCTTTCATGTTTATTTGTGCAAACTAACTGGAATTGATTTTTTATGTGTGAGGTAGAGATTAAAATACATTTCTTCATAGTCCATTGACTCAGAAATATTTATTAAAGAGACCATTAGTCTCCTCTCCTCCATACCATTTCAGGAGGTCTATTTCTCAGTCTTTCATTCTGTTTTATGAATAGTTTATCTAATCTGGTGCCAATAACACACCTTAATTCTACCATTTTGAAATATGATAGTTTTGGACCTCCAGATATTTTATCCAAAATATTTTGTTTTTATGACCTTTTGAATTACTACAGGCATTTTTAAATTACCTATCAATTTTTGAAAAAAATAATGGCATTTTGATTTGGAATGCATTGAATCTATAATTTAGGAGCATTGATGTGTTAGTCCTACTGACTCTATCTCTTATATATCATGTATGCTGCATTTATTCAAGTCTTTCATATATCTCTATAAAGTTTTGTAGTTTTCACCAGAAAAGATTTTCATATCTTTTAGTCAATCTAATCCCAGCTTTTTTGTTTTTTGTTTTTTGATACTTATTTCTGTAAATGAAATATTTTTAAATTTTTATTTTTTCTAGATTGCTGCTATTATGTAAACAAAATTTATTTTTATCTACTTTATATTATATGACTTTGCTAAATTCATTAACTTTTCTGATAGGCTATTATTCCTAAAAGTTTGGAGTATATTTTAGGTACAGTCATATTCTCTACAAATAATGGCTGTATTTTCCCTCTTTTTCAGAACTTTTCCTTTTGTTTCTGTTTCTTGCTGTATTTCACTGGCTAAGATCTCCAGTACAATGTTGAATAGATTTAACAATAGCAAGCATCTGTGGCAGACAAATATATGGCTTCCAGAGACACCCATGTTCTAGTCCCCAGAATTAGGGGATATATTACTTTCACAGCAGAAGAAATTTTGTAGATGCTATTAAGGGTATAGATCCTGAGATTTAGAGATTAGCCTAGATGATCCAGGTGGACCAAACTAATTAATTGTGTTTTTGAAAGCTAAGAGCTGTTTCCCAACTGTGAAAATCATCACAGTTCTTTCTTTGTGATAATATCACCGCTAAAAAAAAAAAAAAAAAAAAAAGAGCTGTGACAATATTGATTGCCTTTGATGATGGAAGAGAGAGCCAGAAAGCAGTTAAGAAATGCATGTGGTATATAGAAGCTGAAAATGGCAAGGAAATGGCTTCTCCCCTAAAGCCTTCAGAAGGAGCCCAACCCTGCTCTGCTGCTCTGTGGAAAAATCCTTTCCTTTTGAGAATCAGCTTTTGACTCGGTAGCAACTGAACATTTAAATTGAGTCACCAAGTTCCCACACAACCTAAGCTACGAATCATAGATAGCTCAACAGTCACAAAGGTGGGCACACACAGTAGTACTGTTCTCAATTGAAAATAGTATATATGATATTGAGATCAAGTACTACCTGCAGGCACAAGTACATTGCCAGAGGACATGGCCCAAATGATTATGGACCCTACTACTGATACAGAATCTCTCTCTCCTGGCCCACAACAGTGGCTTTGTGTACAATTTCTTCTGATCAATTGGCTAAGAAAGAGAAAACTTCTGTCTGGCTTACAAATAACTGTGCATCATATGCACTGTACCAAAAGTGGACAGTTGCAGCATTACACCCCTTTCTGGACATTCTTGAAAGACAATTGTCAAGAGGCATCCTCCTGGTGAGCAGGAATGTTAAGCAATGTTGAGCCATGCACTGATTTTTATTTTTCTCAAAAGTAGGGGGAAAAAAACAGACATACAAGTCTATGCAAGTTGAGGAGCTATGGACAGTGGTTTATCTGGATGGTCAGATACTTGGAAAGAACATGATTAGAAAATTATAAGAGTTATGTAAATAGATCCCTCTGAATTGGTAAAGAATGGGAAGATACTTGGGTCATATCTAAATTCTTACCAAATGGTCACCCTTAATAGAAGAGGATTTCAATTTTGATAATAAATTGGATAAGGTGACTCACTTGGATGCACACCAGCCAGCTTTTGCCCAGCCATGACTGTCAGAACCCAGTGGGCTCAGGGGCACAGCGACAGTGAATGAGATTAGCAAGATGGACTTTCAATCACCAAGACCAACCCCGGAACAGTCATGTTGCATGCCCACTTTACCAGGGGCAGAGACCAACATTGAACTTTTGATATGACATCACTCCCTTGGATGATCAACCAATTACTTGGTGGCAAGATGATTATGTAATGACCACTACCATCATGAAAGGGGTATAACTAAAAGAAAAACACAGCAACACCAAAAGTAGCAGAAGACAGGAAATAGTTAAAATCAAAGCTGAAATCAATGAAATTGAAACAATAGAAAAAAATGAAAAAATAAATAGTTGGTTCTTTGAAAAAATAAACAAAATTGATAAACCCTTAGCAACACTAACAAAGAGAAGGAGAGAGAAAACCCAAATTACTAAAATTCGAAATGAACAAGGAAATATCACAACAGACACGATTGAAATACAAAACATAATTACAAGCTATTTTGAAAATCTACACTCCAACAAAATAGAAAATCTAGAAGGCATCAACAGGTTTCTAGAGACATATGAATTACCTGACCTGAACCAGGAGGACATACACAATTTAAATAGGTCAATTTCAAGTACTGAAATAGAAGACGTCATCAAAAGTCTACCAACAAAGAAAAGTCCAGAACCAGATGTGTTCTCAGCCGAGTTCTACAAAACCTTTAAAGAAGAGCTCATTCCAATACTCCTCAAACTATTCCATGAAATAGAAGAGGAGGGAACCCTCCAAAACTCGTTCTATGAAGCCAATATCACCTTGATACCTAAACCAGACAGAGACACATCGAGGAAAGAAAATTTCAGACCAATGTCCTTAATGAACATTGATGCAAAAATTCTCAACAAAATCTTAGCAAATTGCATACAAATATATATTAAAAAGATAGTGCACCACAATCAAGTGGGTTTTATCCCAGGGATGCAAGGTTGGTTCAACATCCAGAAATCAATAAATGTCATTCACCGTATCAATAGACTTAAAGTTAAGAATCACATGATTATTTTGATAGATGCAGAAAAAGCATTTGATAAAATACAGCATCCCTTCATGCTCAAAACACTAGAAAAAATAGGAATAGTGGGAACATTCCTTAACATTGTAAAGGCCATCTATGCTAAGTCCATGGCCAACATCATTCTAAATGGTGAAAAACTGAAAGCATTCCCCCTAAAAACTGGAACAAAGCAGGGATGCCCTCTTTCACCACTTCTATTCAACATTGTCCTTGAGACTCTAGCCAGAGCAATCAGACAGACCAAGGAAATTAAAGGGATATGAATAGGAAAAGAAGAACTCAAACTATCCTTATTTGCTGATGACATGATTATATATTTAGAGGAACCAGAAATTCCACCAGAAAACTTTTAGAACTCATAAGTGAATTCAGTAAAGTAGCAGGATATAAGATTAATGCTCATAAATCCAATGCATTTTTATACATAAGTAATGAATCTTCAGAAAGAGAAGTTAGAAAAACTACCCCATTCTCACTTGCTTTGAAAAAAATAAAATACTTGGGAATCAATCTCACAAAAGAGGTGAAAGACCTCTACAACAAGAACTAAAGAAAGAAATTAAAGAAAACCTTAGAAGATGGAAAGATCTCCCATGTTCTTGGATAGGAAGAATTAATATTGTCAAAATGGCCATACTACCAAAAGTGCTATACAGATTCAATGCAATTCCAATTAAAATCTCAATGACGTACCTTACAGAAATGGAGCAAGCAATCATGAAATTCATCTGGAAGAATAAGAAACCCAGAACAGCTAAATCAATCCTTAGCAGGAGGAGTGAATCACAATACCAGACCTTCAACTATACTACAAAGCAATAGTAACTAAAACAGCATGGTATTGGTACCAAAATAGATAGGTGGATCAATGGTACCGAATAGAGGACATGGACACAAACCCAAATAAATACAATTTTCTCATACTAGACAAAGATGTCAAAAATATGCAATGGAGAAAAGATAACCTCTTCAACAAATGGTGCTGGGAAAATTGGAAATTCATATGCAACAGAATGAAACTAAACCCCTATCTCTCACCCTGCACAAAAAACTCAAAATGGATCAAGGATCTTGGAATCAGACCAGAGACCCTGCATCTTATAGAAGAAAAAGTAGGTCCAGATCTTCAACTTGTCAGCTTAGGACCAGACTTCCTCAACAGGACTCCCATAGCACAAGAAATAAAAGCAAGAATCAATAACTGGGATAGATTCAAACTAAATAGCTTTCTCTCAGCAAAGGAAGCTATCAGCAATGCAAAGAGAGAGCCTACAGAGTGGGAGAAAATCTTTACCAATCATACTTCAGATAGAGCACGAATTTACAGAATCTATAAAGAACTCAAAAAACTCTACATCAAGAATACAAATAACCCAATGAACAAATGAGCTAAGGAAATGAAAAGACACTTCACAGAATAAGATCTATAAGCAATCAACAGATGTATGAAAAAATGTTCACCATCTTTAGTAATAAGAGAAATGCAAATCAAAACTACTCTAAGATTCCATCTCACCCCAATCAGAATGGCAATCATCAAGAATACTAGCAATAATAGGTGTTGGCGAGGATGTGGGGATAAAGGTACACTTGTACATTGCTGGTGGGGCTGGAAATTAGTGCAGCTGCTCTGGAAAGCAGTGTGGAGATTCATTAGAAAACTTGGAGAAACAAGATGTATCCCATTTGTTTACAATAAAAATGAATTAAAAAAAAAAGGTATATAAGTGTTCTCTTTGGAAAAAGCCCTCTAGCTGTGGATTTGCCTGCATACAATGTTTCTGCCCGAACAATCATTCGTAAACCGAAGAACACCTTGTCCACTGTATTCTGCAACTCGCTCACAGCAAGTGATATGCAGTGATGAGCTGATGTTTACAGAATTCAATGGTCTTGCTGGTCTTCCATTATGCTGAAGCATCAAGCCTGATAGGACAATGGAATGGCCCTTTGGATATAAAGTTACAGAACCAAGATTATGTGGCAGTGCCATGCAGGACTGAAGCAATGTCTTCTGCGAATGTGTATAAACCCTAAAACAACATCTAGTACATAGTTCTGTCTCTCCCATAGTCCAAACTCATGAATCCTGAAATCAAAGAATAGAAGTGTAATGGTTCCCCTCACTGTTATCTTTAGTGATTCTTGCTACATGCTCCACATACAGTCAAATGTGGTAAATGTTCCATGTACACTTGGAAAGAATATTCATTATACCATTGTTGGACAAAAGTTTTAAATATGTTTATTAGTTCAAAAACTTTAGTTACATCTTTCAGATGTTCCATATTCTTTCATTGTGATTATAGATTATAAATTTATCTAGTGCTTCTTTCACTGTATTCTTCTCTAGATTCTTGTAAGAATTCCCTTTTTGGTTTTTGCTAATTTTATCAAAATGTTCTTATGTATCCTTTACTTGGTATTTTCCAGGCTTGGAATGTCAAGGACTCTTGAATCTGTAACAAGACGTTTTTTTTACATTTTTAGAAAATACCCAGTCATTATTTCCTAAATATTGCATGTGCCTTGGTCTCAGGAACTTCAGTTGCACATGTATTAGATTTCCTCACCACATCCCATTTGTCTTTTCCACTCATATTATATTTTCTGTTCTTTTTCTTCTCTGTGCTTCAACCAGACATTTTAACTCAGTCAGGGATGTTTTCACTGACCAGTATATTGATCCTCTCTTCTGCTAGGTATAATCTAATATTAACCTCATCTATTAAATTTTTAATGTTATTTTATTTTTCAATAATTACATTTTCACTTTAATAATAGTTGTTGTTATCTGTTTTCTCAAAACTATTGCTCACAGTTATTTTTAAGTCCATCTTTCACAACCCTAATATCTGGATCCTCCAAGATTCTCTGTGGTTCTCTCTTTCTCTCTTTTTCTTTATCTCTCTCTCTCTGTTGTAATTATTAGACCATTTGGTAATTTTTGATAGACTGCTGGACATTTTACATGATGAACTGTAGAGTCTTCAGAAGGATTATCTTCCCCTGGAAGTGCTTCTTTCTACCTTTGGTAGACAGAGTATAGCCAGCAAACTTCACCTAACCAGGGTCTGACCTGATTTAATTTGAGTTATGTTTTTATGAGTTTCACTTTCTCTCTGCCCTTAGCCTGTACCTTCCTGAGGGGTCTTATGCAGGCTTTCTTTTTTTGCACATGCTTGAAGTATGATTTTTATCTTGGCACAATGCAATGGTAGAAAGCCCAATCGTGATCATCGAACATTCCTGCCTATAATTTAAGAATTAAGAATTTGGCAAATGCCTCATGGACAAAATTGGTCCCATGTGGATCTAACTTTTCTATGCCTTCCTATTCACCAGGATCCTGTCCCTACTCCATAGTCAGTTGCTTCACTTCTCCAAACTTAAACTTTTGCCCCTCTGGGTCTGTGGGATTGCCACGGTTCCTGCTGATTTCTCTACCACTTAACTACAAAACTTCTCCCTGGCTCTGTTCTTGCACCATCAACTCCACTCAGTACCAAAAATAAGCAACACCTGAAGGAAAACAGCAGTCACAGACATGATCTCCAGGATTTAGGGTCCTTAAATCCTGGTTGGTTCAACAGTACTCAGATGCCTCAAACAAATTTTTCTGCTTCTGGAATAATTTTTTTAATTCTATCACAGCTCCAGAGTCCTATTTTAAAAGAACTTTTTAAATACTCTACATGGAATAAATACTTTTCTGTCATTTATCATTTTCTTCAAAAAATGTCGCGCTCCCTGCCCGCAGAGAGACACGACACCTGGTTCTTTTCGGCCCTTTTATTGCGCGCACCCCCATCCTCCCAGTTCTTCCTTTGTTCCTCCCTTTGAGGAACTTACACTCCAATATATACAGTACTTGTAACCAATCAGCATTTTCGCACGAGGGGAGAGCATTAACAGATACAGGCAGCGAAGGCAGGCATATAGTGGACCTGTACTGTCCATCAGGGAGCTTAGCCAATCCCTGGAACTTCCTCAAAATAAAGTCAGTTGTTTGTGCAAAAGTTAACTGCTCTGGCTCACTGCCAGGCGCCATCTTAGCCTTGCCACACCTAGGGCCAGGGGTCCGGCCGAAACCCCGACAAAAAAATACATCTGATTTATTTTGATAAATTTGACAACTTATAGTTGCCATTATATAAGTAGACCATAATTTATTTTTTCAGTGTCTTCTCAATGGATGCCCTTTTTAAGTTTTTATTAACATTTTCAACATGAAGAAATATACAAATAACACAAAGAATATACATATATTCATCCCCTAGATTCAACTGTGAGAGGAATTTATCACATTTCTGTGCCCCCTAACTTCTTCAGCATGCATATTTTATGAATAAGGATATTTCCCCTTCACTCTCCTAACATTTTGGACAAGTTTGTCTGCTATTTTGGTAATATAAATATTGTTTTAGAGAATATCTGTTTTAGTCAGCTTTTTTGTTGCTGTGACCAAAAGACCTGACAAGAGCAATTTTAGAGAAGGAAAAGTTTCTTTGGGACTCACAGTTTCAAAGGTCTCAGTCCATAGATAGTCAATTCTATTGCTCAGGACTCAAGGTAAAGCAGAACATGATTACAGAAAAGTGTGGTGGAGGGAAGAATCTCAGAATATTAGAACAGGAAGCAAGAGAGAGATATATCTATGACAAAATATAAACCCCAAAGTCATGACCCCAGGGACCCACCTCCTCCAGTCACACCCTACCTACAGTTATCACTCAGTTAATCTCTATCAAGTGATTAATGCATTGATTAGAGTAAGGTTTCTTAATCCAATCATTTCACCTCTAAATTTTCTTGCCTTGTCTCACATGTGAGTTTTTGGGGAGACACCACATATCTAAATCGTAACAATATCCATACACAGTCTTTCCTGCTTATCTATGGGGGATACTTTCCAGGACCCCCAGGGACACCTGAAGCCATGGACAGTATGGAACCCTCTGTATACTACGTTTTCCCGTATCTGTATAGCCCTGTCATGATTTGGATATGATGCGTTTCCCAAAAACTCCTGTGTTAGTGCAGGAATGTTCATAGGTGGAATGATTACATTATGAGACCTGTAACTTTATCAGTTTATCCTTATTTGAAGGATTAACTGGGAGGAAACCGTAGGCAGGTGGCCTAAGACTGGTGGAGGTGGGTCTCTGGGGGTGTGCCCTTGGGGACTATATTGTTAGGCAGGTCAGAGCAGCTGTATAGGGGTGGAGCATCAGGCAGCTCCCTGTGCCAAAGAACAACCAATCAGATGCTGGCAGACAAATCCTAGCGATGTCTTGCAACTGACCATCAATCAACAGAATCCCCAGCCAACCCCATGGGGACACTAAACCCGCAGTCTTCCCCCACCAATTCCAGACTATAAAGGCCCGGGCCAGCCAGAGCCACTCGCTGATTCGCAGCCCTCCACCCTGGCCTTTCACCCAGGAGGACTGGTGAATCTTGCCCTAGGGCCAAACCCCAATAAAGCCTTGTTCAGCCGCTTTTGGTCTGACTCTTTCTGGTCACCAGCATCTGACCTTACATATATATTGTCCCCTTGGCTTCTTCTTCTTCTTTCTTTGTTTCTTGGCTGCCATGAACAGAGCAGCTTTCCTCTACCTCACCTCTGGACCAGAGCAATGAAGTTGGCCAACCAAGGACTAAACCCGTGAAACTGTGAGCCCTGAATAAACTTTTAAGTTGTTCTTGTCAGATATTTTGGTCACTGTGATGAAAAACTAACTAACACAATGTCTATGTTAAATTCTAATTTATATATTAGCACAAGAGATGAAAAAATATCTAATAACAATATTATACAATAGAAACAACATACTATAACAAGTTTTGTGTAGATGGGTGCTTTCTGCATCCCTCCCCCAACTCTAACTGCTGAGGAGAAGGTATTATATGCAGCATGGATCTGCTGGACAAAAAGATGATTCACATCCTGGTCAGGACAGAACTAAATAGTATAAGATTTCATCACACTACTTAGAACAGCAATCTAAAGTGTGTGAGTATTTCTGGAATTTTCCATCAAATATTTTCTCCACCAAAGTTGACTAAAACCACAGAAAGCAAAACTGTAGCTAAGGGAGGAATACAGTCCTGTAGTTAAGTTGGTTAACATATGCTTATATATTCATATATATATATACTAAGTACTAGGATTGTTGGTTCAAAATGTAGGTATATTTAAAATATTGATAAATAATTCGCCTATTATTCTCCAGAAAATTTGCACCAATTTGCACTCCCAACAAATAGTCTATGGAACTCCTTTGAAGGAGAAAGCTTTTGATATTTCTCTTTGGGTGTCTCATCTGGTGATCTTGGCATCCAGTGAAATTCAAAACATGTCAATTAGCACTTGAAAGTCACCATCTCTGTTAAGGCACCCAGAGTTTCTTGAACCCAGGGGTGGTTTTCAGAACCTTAAGTGTCCTGTAAAAGAAACAAACAACAGGAAGACATGAATTCTAAAATCTCAACTCTGATTATCTAACTATATCCAAATCATAAAAGGATCTAGTCAACTGTCCCCAGATAAAAGAGAATTCAGTTTCATAGGCATACTATCAAAGGGGAAGCAAAAGGAAAAAGGAGCAGACAGCAAAGCAACCTTATTTGGAGAGATATTGAAGGAGATCATTCTAGTGCTGTTTTAATCCCTGTTGCACTCGCAGATCACAGAGAACAAAATTAAAGTTTTGTTTCTCAAAGGCAAAAAAAAAAAAATATATATATATATATATATATAACATATATATACGATAGCCATGAAACTATTTGTTTTAGATAAAAACAATGAATAATAAGTCTTATTCTACTTAATTCAGGCAAAAATTAATTGACTCTCTCTAATGTCAAACACACTGCTTTAGACACAGAAAGAAAATGTCATCTTTCCATGATGTGGTTAAAGCTCTTTAAGTATTGCCACAAAACTGCCAAAGAATATTTGTGGAGCAGGCAAGCCTTCTGAATGCTACTAGTTGTGCGATAAATAATTAATTACACCAGGATCTTTGTTTTATTTTTTTGATTTTATGGAATATTTTCAACCATCATTGAACACGATGCTCTGAATGTTCTCCTACAACTTTATCACATTAGCAACTAACATTTGAAAACATTGACAAAATTGCCAAAGGCTTTGCATATTTGTTTTTAATTTGATCTTCAGGTTTTACAGATAAGCAAACAAAGCCTCAGGGGGAAAAAATTAAATAGACTGATTTCAATATGGCTAGGAATTTTCAAAGCTGAAATTAAACCCACATGATGCCATTTATATTTAAATATTATCTAATTTAAATATCAATGCAAGTTTATAATAGAAGATACAGAAAAATCACAAAAGACTTCCACCGCTAATTTTATTTTGAGACAGAGAATATTAATATTTTCTTATATACAAATAGGTGTAAATATCTATTATTGTTTGTCTTATGTCAAAATAATATTCACATTGTTTTAAAACTTTGTAGAAATAAAACAGACCTGAAAAATAAAATCTTCCTAGTTTACCACTATGTAGAAATAATCAATGTGAACATGTTGGCTTGCAGCTTTCCAAAAAGGTTTGCATTTATTGAAGGGGTTCAGGACAACCTACACAAAATGTCACCTTGGCATTTGAGGAAACAGCAGAAGCAGAAAGGCTGTCTGACCTTCTCATCTTTTCTCCTGAAGCAGACCATAAAAGAATTTTTGGCCCTTCCCCTAAAGTAAGTCAGAAGACCCTTACTGCAGAGGGGTCCTCCCTACTCCTGGAGGAAAGGAACGTCACTCAAGGACACAGGAAGGGAGCCCAGTAAACAAGTCTTGCTAGTTCCCCCCAGATTAAACCCTTGCATTAGACTCTTTTGTCTTCCAATCATACTTCTGCACAAGTGGTCACAAAAATGGTTCTCCATTTTTTTGTGTGTCTTCATTTCTGAAGACTTTATGTCAAATACAATTTAAATTAAATAAATCTGTATGCTTTTTTCTTTTTAATTTTTTATTGTAGTGCTTCAGCCATGAACCTCGCAATGAATGAGAAATTTTTTCTCCCCTAAGATATGTACACAAGAATTGCAGGATGAATAAGTGTTTACTGTTGGAGCTTGCTATTTTCTCTTAAGTATATATTGAAAGTGGTTTTCCATATCCAAATATTTCCTGTTTAACATTTACTATGACAGTACTTTTATCATTGTAGAAATAACAAATGACTTAATTCAAGCAATTTAAAGAATCCCCCTCCCACTCTATCTCCATCAATAACCTTCATCAACAGTTATATATTCTCATATATAACATATTATATGCTTTCCTTTTCATATAATTCAAAATGTAAAATATGCACTGTTTGAAGTTTGCTTTGTTCACTTAATAAAGTGTTATTGAAACCTCTCATTTCGTTATATACTTATCATATGCCATTGATAAATATATCATAATTACTTTAACTGTCATTATAATAAAATTAATTTTTGAATGGTTGCTTTTGGGTGTCATAAATATTCTTGCAATAAATATAATAATAGCAATAGTAACCATCATAATACTGTTGTTGATAGTAGTATTATTGTTGCTATGTACCAGGCACTATTTTAAGCAATTCTGTGAATAAGTCCTCACAACAACTTTATGAAGTAGTCATTATATTACCTGACTTATACATATGAGGAAAAACAAAAGCATTAGGAAATTAAATAAATAACTCAAATTACACTGAAGATATATATATGTGTGTGTGTGTGTGTGTGTGTGTATATCTCCACTTGCTGATAACTACAAGAATAATTTCCAAAACATATGAATCAAATAAAATATACTTTTAAATTTTTGATTAATAGGGCCAAATTGTCTTTTAAATGTGCCTGTACCAATATATACTCCCTTCAACATTATGTGAAATTTCCAGAATCCCTCTACTTACTAGTGTTGGAAATTGTGAAACTTTGTAACAATTTAATAGGTGAAAAATTAAAATAATTTTGTTTATATTACTTTAAATATGAATAATTTCAGGCAACTTTTCACATAAGTGTTAGCAATTTGTAGTTATTTTTCTGTGAACAACTATACTATAAATGTTTCATGCTATTGGTCTGTGAACTATCATCTAAACTGATTCTGACTGGCTAAGTCTAGATATAGATTGTTTTTTTATTTACCATGAAAAACTTACCATTTAGTTTTTCTACTTTATGTCTGCTTTCATGTCTACTGGATTCATACCTTCTTCTCTTTGTGTCTCTTTCTCTGCCAACCCTCCCTGCCTCCTTCCTTTCTTTGTTGATGGTGTTGACATGTTTTTTTTTTTTCCTTTCCTTTCTTTCTTTCTATTTCGGCATCAAGTTTGCATGTTATTCATGCTCCTCAGAATAAGGCACACAATCATCAAGTTTGCATGTTAGGCTTCCCATTTTTTAAATTTTATTTCATTTCCCTCATCCCAGTCCCTTTAACCTTCCCTCCTCTATAGCAACCTTCTCGAAGATGCCTGATGTAAGTTCCTGGTAAAGTCTCATTTGGAGGCAAATGATCATTTCAGATTATCTACTGATCATTCTCATTGCCATCTCTGTTTACATGTACATGCAAATATCATGCAATTAGTTATTTTAAATAAAATATTTTAATTTACTAGATGATGTTGCATATAGATCTTTGTATTTATTAGTAGCATCGCAGAGCATTGTGTTTTAAAATCTGATCATATAACTTTACGCCCATGTATTACATTTTAATTATTCATTACCATGGATGTAGTAGGCATCCCTGGCCCTTTTCCAACAAGGGTGACAATTCTCACCCTGGTCTGCCTACTATTCTGAGTGAATGGATCCTGGCTCCCATAGAATACACTCATTCTCCACTTCTCAAAGTGCTGTCAGATTGCTCTACAAAAAGAAAGCACCATTTTCCATTTCAATAGCAGTTAACATTTTCTTTCCTGTATCTTGACCAACACCAGGAACTATTCAACATAACAGTCTTTGACAATGCTGAGTATAAAATTAGATTTATTTCTTTTAAATTGCATTTCTCTGATTATAAGTAAGATTGAGCATCTCTTCAATTTCCGTTAGCTGTTAAAGTTTCATATCTTTTCAGAGCCTAATAATTGCAGTAGTGGGCAGTTGATAGAGAGACTGGTGACTTCAAATGAATAGTTGCAAAAACCCAATCTCAGGGTAAGCGTCTGAATTCAGTTATGATTTCTCAACTACATGTACACTATAAACTTGTTATCTGTCTGTCTTCCCAGCTGGGCTGTTATAAAACTGGATCCATAGTCCAGTATGGTTTGTTCACCCTGCTGGACATTCCGATTGCTCAGAAACTACTCCTAATTGGGCAATGTCTAAAGCAAACAAGCTCTTGATTATTTTATATCATCTTTGTTTCTAGTACTCAAAATTAAACAAGTCTTCTCATTCTTCCTTCCTTCTCCCATAAAAACTTTTTAATAGCAATGTAATAAAATGACCTTAAGACGAAGTTTGTGACTAAGCCTAGAAAACTGATAATCAACAATAAGGAGAAATGAATTTTGCAAAGAAATGGATTTGAAAGATTGAAATAATGAATGAGTGATACTGTGAAATGGTTCAAACATTTGGAAAATAATGAGAAAGATCAGGTGACAATTGCTTTGTTCCAACAAGTACACTCCCAATTTGCCACACAAAACAATTCCAAAAAGAAATCTAGGCTTCACCCAAAGATACTCACTGTCATCAGACTTATTTGGGGAGAAGAAAGCTACATTTAAAAAGGAGGCAAAGGGCTGGGGTTGTGGCTCAGTGGTAGAGCGTTTGCCTAGCACGCATGAGGCACTGGGTTCAATCCTTAGCACCACATAAAAATAAATAAAATAAAGGTATTTAAAAAAAAAAGGAGTCTAATTTGATGATTTGATTATCTTGGGTAAAGCCTGAACTAGGTATTCTTAACTTTATTTTCATTTTAAATTTTATTTTGCTATTTCTGTTATTTTATCTCACAATAAAGTTTGAAAAAATATAATAAGTTAAAAGACATAATCTTTACCTCTGAGGACATAATACATTTTTAAAATGTCTTAATGGTGCTAGGCAAGTCTTAAGGGATGGAGAGAGTGCTTGAACCAAGTGCAGGTGAAGAAGAGAAAAATGGCGGCAGTCAGAGCCCCTAACGGCTAAAAATTCAGATGTTCACAAGAGCAATTTGGAGTTTATGTATTAAATGGGTCTTCAGGAGCAACTGTTCTAAAATGAAATATGTGCTGAGCATTCCATTAAGAGCCAGCGCAATGTCAAGAAATGCTATCTGTATCCATAATTGTAGAACTCAAATTAAAATATTGACCCAACTTCACTCCCTCAGCACCTGAACAAGGTCTCACTTGTTAAGCTCTCTTCTTTCTTAGATTGCTGAGCGCTGGTAAAGGGAAGTCTTTCACTGAAGATGGCCAAGACTTTTCTTCTGGTATCGGAGACTCCAATCAATCTCTTTTGAATGGATTCTCGGTTGATGTGAGAACATCCCCGCCCTCACATAAATTCATACCCTAATGATAAAGGATAATGGATTCGCTGTTCAGATTCCATTATGGAATAGTGAGCTTACCCAGTCTATTTAAATAGGAACTCCTGGATGTCAACTAAAAATGTTGACAAATTCCTATATTGCAACCATAGGTCTTCTTTGAAGAGATTTATATAGCTGTCACACCATGGAGATGGAAAAGTGATTATCTATGTGCTGATGATTTCTAAATACTAATCCCCAAGTTAAAGCATCCATCTCTGGAGTACAACCCGTATAAATCAATTGCTAACTGACCATTTCTATCTGAGTGTCTTGAAAACACCTGAAAATAATTGCATTCAATAGCAAACACATCACCTTCCCACACAAGACCTGCTACTCTTCAAAATCTCTACCACACGGAACATCACCACTATCCACCCGTCCTCCCAAGTGAAGTTATTCTTGGTTTCTCCCTCTCTCTCACCTCCCACAAGCAAACTCTCACTAAATTCCACCCATTATGTCATCTGTATATCAGTCAGATCCACCCCTTTCCCAGCACCCCTCATCGTGGGACTTGTCAAGCTTCATTGTGATAGAATTTTTAGATGTGAGTTCACTTGGACCACTGAACAACACGTTCCTCAGAGTTGTGTTGCTTACTATTTTGTTCCCAGAATCAAACCCAGTCTGGAGTATAGAAAGTATTACATAAACACATTTAAATCACTTAAACTTTCAAATTAGGAAACTTGAACATAAATAAAATTTCATAGAAGATAAAGTTCTACTAAATGATAAAATGTTTCCAAAGGCTGAAAATACAGATGAACATAAAGAGTGTCCATTTATTTCATCTTACTACTTAAATAAAATGTGTATTTAGTTCTTTGTTCATGCTGGAAACTGTGGTGTATATGCCTGTAAAGTGTATTTCATTATAACAACTTTGTAGATTCTTCACACATAAAGTACTAAAGGCTAAAAACAAAATCAAGTACCTTATAAATAACAGTATCTCCAATATTATCATACTTGTTTTTCACTAGCCCCTTGGGAAATAAATAGGGATATTAAAACTATCATTGTTTCACAGATAAGAAATAAGAACATAGAGGAGATGAAACTCAAATGTGGGTTTCCTTAATTTTCATTTGAAATTATCTACACTGTGTTATGAAGTATATAAAATAGATTGTCAAAAAACTGACTTAACCCAATCAAACCTATCAAAAAAAGACAATAGAGAAAACTACTTGTTTCATTTGAAATAAGAATCTGAGTCTTAACTGAATTTCCCAAACTATACCTCTAGATGCTTCCTTCACCTGAATATGCTCAAAACAATATATACATTAATTTAAATCCATTCTGTATTAAAATCAGTACCACCATTGATTTCTTAGGTCTTAAGTGATAACATTTAAATAACAATTTAAATGGCCATTTAAAATTTGCATTTCTCCACCTGGCACAAAAATCAGATGAGGGGATGTTATTTGGGGGAAAAAACAAATTTCTATACAAAAGAGGAGTTTTGTCACCACAACACAGCAATATTTGGGTTCTGGTTTGCATCTATTCTCCACTAGAATCTTCTACCATGAGTCTTAATTCAAACTGTGGAAAATTCATTAAAAGACCCCCAAGAAAACACTAGTGTGCATTCATTGTTCCTGACTGTGAACTCTGAATAAAAATGGACCAGCAATGCAAACAAGCATTCCAGTGGGTTTATGCCAAGCAGGTAAGCACACAGTTTTGGAGAGGAACATACTGGATTCTGGTTCTCTCTTCATAATAAGCTATTTTGGTGTTCTGAACAAGTTGCATAAGTCGCCTAACCTTGTTTTATATTTCATAAATTTTCTATAATTAATCCAAATACTATCCATCATGCAGCTAACGAAGAGTCAGACATATAAGTTATTAATAAATTTACCAGCACTTCTTAAGAGCAGAATTACATGTAGTCGAATGTGGGAGAGGCCTTAACAATCATTTATCTAACTCAGCACTTTATCAGCTTATAAACCAATTACCAGAGAGTAAAAATAATTGATTCAAATTCACAGACCTGGATTTTCAGTGCAGTAAGGGCTTCTTAACTTTGGGATCATTAGGGATACTCCCAGGGCTTGTTTATCACTGATTGCTGGGTCTCACTTCCAGAGTTTCTGATTGAGTAGGTCTAAGTCAGATCCAGCAATTTTTACATTTCTTTTTTCTTTTCTTTTCTTTTCTTTTGTACTAGGGACTGAACCCAGGAGGGGCCTAAGCACTAAGTCACATCCCCAGCCCTTTTTTATTTTTCCATTCTGAAATAGTTTTTTGCTAAGTTGCCTAGGATTTGCTAAATTACTGAGGCTGGCCTTAAACTTTCAATCCTCCTGCCTCAGCCTTTATAGCCCCTGGGATTACAGGTATGTATACCACCATGCCCAGCCAATTTTTGCACTTCTGACGAGTTTCCAGATGAAACCAATGCTGGTGGTAAATGTAAGGAAAATCCCACGAAACCACGCCAGACACGGGAAATCATATAAGGGAGTTTATTAAGCAGAGTGTCTCCCTGCAGGGTAAGAGAGAAAATGAGAGGAAAAGAGAAAGGAAAGAGAAAGGACGCATGCTAGAGAGAGTGGAAAGCGAGGAGGAGGAAAAGCAAATGTGTAGGAGAGAAGCAAGAGAGAGGAAAGATGGTGGTTGAATTCCGCCGAGGTAACAGGACCAATATCAGAGAAGGATACTTGCAAGCTGACTGATGAACAAATAGCTAGCTAGGATGTTCACAGATTGACAAGTGGTTGGGAAGCGGGGAAAATGATTGCAACGGAATGGGCAGGGGAGCAGCTTTATACATTGCATCCCCCCATTTCTGTTTTTATAAGAAAAGCTTTTGCTCTCCAGTTTTTTCTAAAGCCTTCTCTCTCCTTCTTGCCTAAGTGACTGGGGCTGGTTTTGCAGGTGAGATGTAAAAAGTCCATTCTCCTTCCAGACTTCCAAAGGCAGATGGTTTTCATGGACTTCATTTCTTCGATTTGACTGATCCCCTATTTCTACACTAACTGCCTGTCCCCAATTCTGATTTCATTTACCCCTCTAATTCTAGGAACTCCTTCACTGCTGTAGGGAAAAGGGGTGATGACCGATCTGGCTTCTTCGAGCTGGAAAGGGGCAGCGTGGGGCAAGCAGTTTGGAGTTCCCTTTTTAGAAATCGGGTCAATTGAGGGTTTCATGGTAGAAGTCTGGTTGGGAAGAGCAGGTTGTAAAGGCATCTGGGGATGGGTGCTTCTATGACAGAAGAACAAAAAGACATGAGTACTGAAATGAGATTGATACAATATAAATGTTGCAGAATCTGGAACATGCCAATGCATATCATAAAGATGACAGAAGTCAATAATTCTTCACCAGGGAGTGGAAGAACTGAGAAGTTGTTCCCATCACAAGGCCTAGCAAAGGCTGGAGAGGATAAGAACTTTATTTGGGAACTTTAACATTGTTCAGGAATGTAAACAGAACATTTAGTAGAGATCTCTTTACTTCTGTTACTAGTAAATATAGATTAAGCCTACCTGTGTCTGTAGGCTTTAAAATGACTAAAACTTCTGACTCTGGCAGTTTCTCTTGATAGTTATCAGGCACATTTGCCTAAGAATCTCTTTTGTAACTTTTAGTCTTTATTCTAGTGGGCTAACACAAGTGTACATCTTAAGTTACATTTAAGTATTATTTCTTTTAAATGCCCAAGAATGTCTATATTTTGGCTTTAACTATTTTGCTAGGTGTTTAAGATCAAGTTGGTCAAAGTGACATGTTCCTGTCTGTTAAACAGTCAGCTGAGTTCCCACAAGGGTCACTCATAGAGAACTTAAGAGCAACTTCTTAGTTCCATTAGTGCCATTGGTTAGGCAGGGTCTCCTCGATGAGGTGGCTTCCCTTGAAAGCACCAGGGATGTCTCCCTTTTTCCTTGGCCCTCCTCTGCAGCAAGTGCACTGAATGGCTTTTCCTCTAGTGGCCTCATCAATCCCCTTGATCAGGAGGTTGTGTGACCCAGAGTTGCAAACCTCCTTAGAGAAGTCCTCTTGTTCCCTAGGTTCAGGCTGACTTTGAGGGCAAGACCCAAATATGGACTTTTCTTGACCTCTGTATTTAATCTCAATCTCTAAATTTGATCTTAACCATCAAGCAAGTCAGCCTCACCAGTCACAAAGCAAGAGTACTGGGCTTTAACTTCAATGTCTATGACTTTACAGTTATTTACCACCTTTTATCTAATTGGGGTTTACATTATCTGTCCTATAGCTGATGGTTTACTATTCCAAATTAATTTGTGGTGTTTGCTCTTAAAGCAGTACTTCTGCAAATATTGATCAGGCAACAACTAGAGTTTACGAGGAAAATACAAAATGGAATCACCAACAGTAAAACATTCAGTTTGTGCAATAGCTATCTTGAATTTTAGCTGAGTTATCCATTATATCCCCTGTTTGAGATCACAGTAATCTTTACAACAAACATCAAACTTTTGAACACAACTTTAAATGAGTTAAAGTCTGGCTTAATTTGGAGTCATTCTAATATGCAACAGGGTTGTGAGGCAGAGCCTTATCTCAGGTAAGGTGGGGCTTTTAGCTCTATTCTCTAATGGAAATGCAGATCTAAAGAGTTATGTCAGCAACCTTTAAGAAGTTTACATATATTGACTCCTGAGTCTATATGAACATTAGTTAACACAATTTAACATTATATCTAAAACATGAATTAAAGAAAGGCTGAGAGAGCTTTTAAGTTACCTTTTGTGTGGCAAAGTGGTAAAATGCTTTCATGCTTAACCTTTAAACAAATCAGGCTGTCAATAAGTTTTAGAAATACACTTAACAAATTTTACATATATCCTATTGATGACAGGTCCTGTATAGAACATTAAATGATTTGTTTACCATTACAAACAAGTTTAATTTGAAGAATAGCAGCTTGATAAATTTTCTGCTTTAAAGGCTTATATACCTGGAAAATATGAACACATTTAATATACAAATAATAATGTTTAAGTATGTTACTCCCATGGAATAACTTTGTAAATTAATCAGATGTCTCTAACAAACACGTTTGAATAATCCCATACATGTCAACTCTAATTCACTCATCTTATTGTAAAAAAAACAAGATATCAGACAAGTGTAAAAAAAAACAAGATGTCAGACAAGTGTAAACTGTATTTGCCGTAAATCCTGGAAAAATTGATGTTAGACATTTTATAAACATCAACATTTTATTAGTTTGACCCCTAGAGACTTGTGAGTTAATTTTAAAGACATTTTACTTCTATTAGTTTACCCAATTTAAATTGAACCTTTTAAAATCACATGAATTAAAAATATTTGGATCCATTTTTAAAATTTTAATTTTTATGTGTGCTTATATTTACCACAAAAGCAAAGGCCTTGTAATGCTTATCTCCATTGCAATGTAATGGATGTTCAAAAATAACTCTAGGGTTGGATAAAAAGAACTGATCAAAAATTATTAACCTAGGTATGTAGGTTCAAAATTGTGAGCTCAAAAATATAGCATTTAAGAAAAACAAAAGTCCTAGAAGAAAAATATTAATGGTCATTAATTATAGCATGAGAAAATGAGGAGAGAAAAGGTGAAAGGGAGAAAAGTATTTTGAGTTGTAGCCCAGAAGAAATTTAAAATGGACACTTTTTTTTTTCCTTTGGGTTTGAGACTGGTCTCCCACTGCGCCTTCCTCCATTTACATTTCAATGTAAGCCTTGACTGAGATCTGAATCTGAAAGGGGTTAAAATGTTCTAGCAGAAACTTGATGCTTAGGTCCTTTTAACCCTTTTTCCTGGTTAGTAATTAATTTAGGATTGGACACAGAAAATTGTCAAACAATTATCTCCCACTACTTGTGGGAAATGGGGCTGTTTATATTACATGGGGAAGCAGGGGAAGACGGAGAAGCAGAGTCTAGAGGTGCTTGAGCCTGAAGGAAGAGCTAAGAAGCAAGAAAGAAGAGACTTGAAGATAAGGAATTCCTTTCCATCTGCCCACTCGCTCACGGAAGCTGTGTGCCATTGCACAAACGGATTTTGATGGCTTTAAGTACCGGGGATGGGGCAAAGGTTTCCCAGGGTTGAATCTGCCAGATTGGAGGACCCAGATTCCATGGTGGGGACTGATACAGCCGAGTCTGTGGCCAGGGCGTCCTGAGGACAGAGTACTGGACTGGAGATGAGGGGCAGCACATCGATTGTGTCATCACACAAGCACCAATGTGTGTGCAGGGCAAAAGCCAAGAAGGGTTTGAGGACCTGATATCAGGGTTTTCGAGTGCGAATGTGAGTGTGAGATGAGTCTCAACCCTGAGAGAATCTCCACCATAAAATCAGGAATCCACCCGGCAGATAAGACCAACTAAGGGGGCCTGCTGTAACTATAAAAGTTGTGGCTGGGGGTACCCCCCCCAGTCACCTCGAGGGTATAAATCAGCCAAGGAATCACCAATTTGAAGTCCGTTGATGAATGCAGAGCAGAGCGTCTGGGCAGAATGGAAGATGGGGCCGTGTCCGGGGGGCTTAGATGCTTAGATGGGGTTCCAATTGCGACTGTGGAAGGACCCATCCCAAGTCAAGGCACCAATGTAAGGAAAATCCCACAAAACCACACCGGACATGGGAAATCACATAAGGGAATTTATTAAGCAAACAGAGTGTCTCCCTGCAGGGTAAGAGAGAAAATGAGAGGAAAAGAGAAAGGAAAGAGAAAGGGCATGCGCTAGAGAGAGTGGAAAGCCAGGAGGAGGAAAAGCAAATGTGTAGGAGAGAGAAGCAAGAGAGGAAAGATGGCGGTTGAATTCCGCCGAGGTAACAGGACCAATATCAGAGAAGGATACTTGCAAACTGACTGATGAACCAATAGCTAGCTAGGATGTTCACAGATTGACAAGTGGTTGGGAAGCGGGGAAAATGACTGCAACTGAATGGGCGGGGGAGCAGCTTTATACATTACAGTACAGAGCCCAGGCTGCAGTGACCTTTCTACTGTGATGCACAATACTACTCCATATCCCGGGGCCATCCGGGTGGGTTGATGTCCCATGCCAGTTGGCCTAGGCAGTGTGCTTCACCAGCCAGAGTTGGAAATCATTTTTAACATGTAGACTTTTTTTTTATTCTATCACATAATCATTAGCTTAAAGATGAATAAACTGTCTATGTGGCTTCCCTAAAGTCTCACACATAGGGAGGAGCAGAGAGTGACTTCACTATCAGTCTATTGGACACCATAGTCTGTCTGCATTCTTACTCCTGTTTCAAATCTAGCATCCTTTCCGATAATCCACATTGAATGAAACTCTGCTCCTCATTGTGAAGCCAGAACTGGGGACAGGCAGTTAGTATAGAAAGAGGGGATGGGATCAAATAGAGGAAATGGAGGCCTTGAAAGTCATCCGCCTCTGGAAGTTGGAGACTGCCCCTGGGAGAATGGAATGTCAAGGATCTCTGGAGCCCATTGATTACCAAATTTACCTGCCCTTGTCAAGGACTGCAGGCATGGAGCTGCTAATTAATGCCCTCTGGGCCCTTGCCTGGCTGAATCACTTTGGCCCTGCCCCTGCCCCATTCGCTTCTCACTTTTTGCATTTCACCTGCAAAACCAGGCCTAGTCACTTAGGCAGGAAGGAGAGATAAGCGGGGAGAGAACTGGAGAACAAAGAGACCCTAACCTATAAGAGATGTAGGGCATGCTCACTTCTTGGGATTCTAGAACATCAGCCATGACCCCCTTCTCCCCCTCGGGAGAAGTCTGTATTATTACTACTTTTAAATAAAACCTACTTAATATGGTCACCTTGGCGTGCTTCTCCCGTGTTCAAACTTCAACATTAGAGGGAGCAGACCTCTCACCGGTAAATGGCGGTATCAGTTGGACAGTGTCAGTGAGCATCCAATTGGTAGTAGGGGTGAGAAGTGAAGATTACATAATAAAATGACGCCTGTCTTTGGGAAGTGAGAAACCAGGGGAGAGACAACTGTGCCCTTTGTATAAATCAAGGCATAGCATTGGATCCAGGCTACATCTGTGAGGTAGCTGGGCTGGGGTGGGGACGGAGCTTGGAGGAGGAAAGGTAAGAGTGAGGCAGTCCAGCAACAGGGAAGACTTCTGGCAAGCCTTGGGTTGAGCCTTAGCTCCAAAATTTTTCTCTGGGTCATGCTGAGCAAGGCACATTTTCTTCTGGACCTTTGAGATTTTCATAGTGCCTGCCTTAGGAGTTGTAAACACTGGATTTTTTTTCCTGTTTCCATAACAGTGGTTTACCAGGACTGGACAAATTATAGGTCTTATTGTAGACATTCTATGAGCATTTATTAAATAAATTAGTGAGGATTATATGAATGATAAATGAGATAATCGATGCAAGGCAGAACAGGACTTCATTCTTCCTGAGATCCTCAGTGTATGCTATTCATTACTATCATTTATTAAAGAATAGAAATCAGTATTGTAGAATGAAAAATTTCATGAGCAGAAATCATGTTAACACAACTGTTTCTGAACTAGTTATATGGTTAAAAAGAATAGCATTACCTCCTTTGAAAGGTGACTTGCTTTCTATAGGAGGACTAGTAGAATCTAAATCCTCACTCCTGTGTTTAAAACCTAGATAAAATTTACTCTACCTAGGTAAGCTGAATTGCCAGGGAAAGGCTTATGTTTTCATTCTTATTGTTATTTATCATTGTTCTTCTTGTTCACTTTGGGAAAAGCCCTAATTCACTGAGATTCCTACTCTTTGATCTCTGCTTAACAAGGAAAGCCTTCATTGCCAAGAGGCGAGTTCCAGGTACTCCCTATACTTGCTTTTGTTGCCTTTCAAGAGTTGTTTGGTTTGGTGTGTGGTAGGAATTCTTTGAGTTTGAGTTGTTTTTCATTTACAGGTTAAAACCCTGAAAATTTAGGGGAGCTTTTAGAATTTGTGGATAACTTTACTTCCTAGTAAGAATTTTTCAGCTTAAGCTATAAAGACAAAAAAAAAAAAAAAAAAAAAAAAAAAGAATTTTTCAGCTTAAGCTATAAAGACAAAAGAAAGAAATAATACCAAATTCAGGCAAGGATTTTTTTTTTAATGTTAAAAATCTCAATGTGATATTTAATGATTTATCTTCTTACTTGATTTTATAGGCTCAAAAATCATGAGGGGAATCAAATCTTATCTTTTAATGGGTAAATCCCAAAGGAAGTCCTTTATCAGTTTGTCCTAAGGCTTTGCATGTGTTTTCTGGAAATAAGTAGGAAGTTGATTTAGCTAGACCTCAAAAAGGAAATTGACATTTTTGTTTCCATTAGTACATTTTTTGTGCTTTCTCCACTGCCGTAGAATTCATTCTTAACCACTGTTAGCATTGTTAGAAGGGGTCAGAGGCAAACTTCATGGATCAGCAAAGCCTTTATTTAGGAATGGAACCACACCTCCAACGGACCCACATTCCTGGTGGAAAATGAGCCACCAGCCCAAGGGGGAGTCTGTGCTTATATAGGTCACACTGAGAGGTGACTTAATGAGCTTGTCAGTTTGGGACACTCAGGAATTTGGGGCCTGTTTTACTGGGCAAGATGAGGGTGATCTGGGGGTCAGTGGTCAGTTTAAGCACTCAGAAAACAGGTTTGGGAAAATTTAACATTTTTTTTATTGGGCAATATTTTTACTTGGAGAAGAATGGAAGGTCTGGGATCAGTGTCCAGTGCTTATCTCTTTCCCTTCAGGATCCCATTTTACTGTCACTGGGAAAGGATTTATTTGGGGAAGGATCAATGCTTTGGCTTCCTTTCTAGAGATTATTCTGTCACTGGGAAAAAATGCACTGGGACAGAATCAGTACCATCAATGTACTGCTCTCCTCTTCTTTCCCTCTTCTTGGGCCACATTGTTTTGGGGTTTGTCTTTTTCCATATCCAATAACCATATGCAATAAGCTGAGATCTCACTGTGAAATAAGCCATGTGGGTCAGTAACAAACCTTTGTTTACTCTAAAATAGATATTATTCGTGTATTTTCCTCCTTCATTCATTTTATTTCCATTTTGTAACAAAACCCACCATGTCCATGTTATCACAGGACCCAAAGTATCTTCCTGTGGTTCTGCAAGTAAGGAACTGCAGAGAAAGAAAAACAATTTTTTCCTCCATGCTTCATAAATTCATAGCTGGGAGTCCCTGTAATAAAAGACAGAATAACAAGAGAAAAACAAATAGAAGCTTAATAACACGTGGACAGATCGTCCTGACTTAAGATGGTTCAACTTAGAATTCTTCAACTTTACAATGGCTTGAAAGCAATACAAATTTAGTGGAAATTGTACGGTGGACTTTAAATTTTGATCTTTTTCCAGGCTATCGATATGCAGTACTCTATTTTCTCATGATGCTGGACAGTGGCAAAAAGCTGCAGCTCCCAGTCAGCCACAGGATCACAAGGGTAAACAACTGATATTCTACAACATACTGAATGACTAAGCTATGGTGTTGATACCGGTGATGAGAATCAGGGCAAGTCTCGTTCCCAGAGTAGTGAAGACTGAACACCCAAGAAATGCTGAGGCAAGGGCGAGGAGTTGTATTTAAAGGATAGAAGAGCACACAGACAGAGAAATACAGACAGAGGCTCCTCCCCAAAGACGGGGTCCAAGTTGGTGCCAGAGACTGGGGCACCAACATTTTATACATTTTAGATTTCTTTTGAGGACATGTCACCCCAAAATATGATGGTAGGAGACCAGAATATGATCCAGAATAGATTTCCTTTGTTCTCATGCCGTCCCATCTTGCCTACATGATCCAAAAGTTGGAGTGATCCAAGGGCAGAAGGAAGCTGCTCAGGGGTACAGGCGGGAAGGGAGTTACCCAGGGTTCCCCATTAACAACCCTTGCAGGGAGGAAAAACCTTGGCAACAGGTTGGAGGAAGGGAAGTGTCCTGAAGGTATTAACATTTTATTTCCTTTCCTTTTGAAACAGCCCCATCTTCCCAATCTGACCCAATCATTCAATACCTGCACTGTCTTTTTTCCTCAGTGTTTGATGTGTTAGGTATAGCAAATGCATCTTCAGTCTACAGTATTTTCAACTTATATGGGTTTATCAGAATGTAATCACATTACAATTAATGAGAATCTAAAACCTCTTCACACATTGGAGATGGCCTAGCAATGAGTAAATCTCTAGCAAACTCAAAGAGTTTCTTAGACTTTAGGCTTAACTACATCTCTGATAGTCAGTTGTCTATTACCATAACAAAGGCTTCAGATAATCAGCTTATAAAGAGAAAAAGCTTATATTGACTCACAATTTGGAAGGTTTTAGTTTATAATCAAATGGCCTCTTGGTTTTGGACCTGTTGTGACAAAGTATATCATGATGGGAGTACATACCCTAGAAAAACCACTCACCTCATGGCCAGGAAGAAAGGGAGAGGAAGGGGTGGGACCCCATTATCCCCTTCATAGGCACACCCCCAGAGACCTAAGGGCCTTCCACTAGTCCCTACTTCTTGAAGTTTCCATCACCTCCCACTAGGACCAGGTTAAGAACAAAACCTTAAGTGCATGGGTCTTTGAGAGACATTTGAGATCTCAACTACAGCATCATTCATCTTCTCTGAAATGAAGAAATAAGGGTGTAGAGAAAAACCCATTAAATGATAAAACAAAAGTAAGTTCTGTCATGTTGATATAAGTCTGATGCCCCCTCCACTGACTAAGGATCTCTGCTGACTGAGTGGGCTATCTCTGCCTTTGAAGGGAGGAAGCTGCCCTTACAAATGGGAATTTCTTATGGCAGATGAATATTTCTCTTGTTTACAAAAGGGTAACTTCTCAGGGCTTCTCCTGTGTCTACAGTTATTCAAAAGAACAATTAAAACAAATCCTTATGCCAAGGGAGTATAATTTGGGGTTGCATATTATGGTCTCTTATCACCAGATTTTGGGGTGGAATGTCCTCAATCCTAGTCGAATGGACAAGTCTACAATACTCTTGATGGTGTATCTCTTCTTGTCTATGACAACAACCCAGAATTAAAAACTAACTACAGAGGTGGTTTATGGTGATCAAAGCAGTTGCAAATCAGAATGATATGAATCCTACCAAGACAAGTTCTCCACACAAACTCTGAATATGAACCCCTGAGACCAGTGAAGGAAAGCGTACAGAAAGAGGCCTCTGGTTGCCGTTCTTCATTCCTCATATTTCTACTCATTCACTTAAGAATAATAAATTACCTCATGTTATTGTTCATCACTTGCCTACTCCAAACTCAAAACCCTGAAGAAAGAGGTAAAACTTACAATTTAAAAACTAAGTCTCAGAGAAAAGTGATTTCTGAATCATGGGTCACTGTCTTTGAAATATCGAATAATAATTAGATTTTCCGGATGAATTAAAATCATACAAAGAGGTTAAAGATAAAAATGCACTTAAAAGAACAAGTAGATGGTCCACAAATGTAGATACAAGTTAAAATTCAGTGGTAAGTAAATGAATAAAAATGAAAATCATATGAATTGGTCCATGAAAATCTCTACCTTTAAATGGTTTTATTTGGTAGCATGCTTCATACAAGAATAAGTGTGTTCCATCCCTTATAACCACCAATTATATATAAAATATATAATAATTGCTATTATATATAATAAAGTGTGTATGCATAGAAACTTCACAGCTTCAAGTTGAAATCTATATATGACAATATAAACTATTTCTGTGTGATGGAATTATCAGTGATTTTTATATCTTCTTTTGGCTTATATGTGTTTTTTACCTTTTCTACAATATATATGCATTCCCTTTATAGCAAAAAAAATATTATTTTCAATATAAAGAAATAAATTTCAGGAGAGCCAAGATGGTGGACTAGAGGGAGTCTGCATTCCTTGTCACTCCATAATTTGGGTTTCAAGCAGAGGATATCTGTTTCTCTGTGAGGCAGTTTTTGATGCTTATCGATCCCTGGCTGTTTACCCTATTTGTGCACTGTGATCATCTGCAGTCTGCCAGCATATCCACTACTTTCTGAGTGCAGACTGCTCACTGACTGCTGCTTATCATCCACTATTTGCCCATTTGCCTGCCTCTTGCCTGCCCATCACCTGCCTTTTACCTACTCATCACCCACCACCTGATCATCCACCGGTAGCCTGCAGTCTGACCGCAGACCACCAGTGGATCACTAGCTGCCTGCTGTTGCCTGGAAGTTCACTGCCACAGTACCCTAGGTTAGGTTGCTCATTGCTGCCACCATTTTGAGACAATGGCCAGGACCTGCAGGAGCCCCGCCTCCAGGAAGCCTCAGCCCAAACAACCACATCCTGCCTCCAAACCCCGGCCAACCATGCCCAAGCCCTGAGCTGCAGCTCCCCATTTGCCAACACATTTGGAAGCCAGTGCAGTCAACTTGGATTATCCTGGAAGCAAATCCCATCCTGAGATGCCTGCTGGAGACTAGAAGCTTATTGTTAGGTACCTCTCATGCATCAGGTTGCTGAAGAGTGGGAGGTTTGAATACTACATGACTGCTCTAGTGTAGATTTTTTTTCTCCTTTTTGAATTTTTTAAGCTTTTATTTCTTTTTCTTTCTTTCTCTATTTTCCTTTTGTTTATCTATTTCCTCAGAGTCCCTTTCTTCCTTTTCTCATGCTAATAACCAACTTCTTTTGATTACACTTTCACTCTTTCTAAGATCTAAAACTTCTATATACTCTTTTCTTATCCCATTAACAGTTACATCCTATACTCCTCCCCATCCTCATTGTCCTCCATTAGAAACTGCAGACCTTATTGCAAATCTACTTGTTATACTGTAGATAATAATCGAACTCATCCTCTCTATTTATTACGGCAATATTGTTAATGTCTTCATTTGGTTTAGGGCTGCATATTGTCTGTACTGGGAGCTGCTAATATTTATTTCCCCCTTAAAGAGGAGGTTTTGGAAACCTGTAGGGTCACTATAAGCCTAAGGGGAGGAACTGCAATACCCCAGATCTGCACTGCTAAAGGGGAAGATACATGAACAACATGAAAAAACGAGGGAAGAGAATGTTCCAAACAAGGTTAGATTCTATATTAATAGAATCCAGTGGCAGCGTGGAAGAAGAAATGTCAGAAAAGGAGTTCAGAATATACATAATTAAAATGATTCATGAAGTAAAGAATGAGATAAGAGAGCAAATGCAGGCAATGAATGCTCACTCCAATAAGCAGTTGAAAGAGCAACTGCAGGAAACGAAAGATCATTTCAACAAAGAAAGATTAAAAAAAAAAAACGAAACAAAAAACAAGAAATCCTTGAAATGAAGGAAACAATAAATCAAAGAAAAAACTCAATGGAAAGCATCACCAACAGACTAGATCACTTGGAAGACAGAACCTTATGAGGACAAAATATTTAATCTTGAAAATAAAATTAACCAAATGGAGAAGATGGTAAGAAATCATGAATGAAACCTCAAAGAACTATGGGACATCATGAAAAGACCAAATTTAAGAATTATTAGAATTGAGAAAGGCACCGAGATATAAACCAAAGGAATGAACAACCTATTCAATGAAATAATATCAGAAAATTTCCCAAAAAATATCAAATACAAGAGGCTTACAGAACACCAAATTGCACAAAATTACAACAGATTCACACCAAGGCACATTATAATGAAAATGCCTAACATACAAAATAAAGACAGGATTTTGAAGGCTGTGAGAGAAAGCATCAGATTACATATAGGGGAAACCAATATGGATATCAGCAGATTTCTCAGCCCAGACCCTAAAAGCTAGAAGAGCCTGGAACAACATACTTTAAGCTCTGAAAGAACATGGTTGCCAACCAAGAATCCTACACCCTGCAAAACTAACCTTTAGATTTGAAGACAAAATAAAATCCTTCCATGATAAAAAAAGTTAAAAGCATTTACAAATAGAAAGCCTACACTATAGAACATTCTCAGAAAATATTCCATGAGGAGAAAATGAAAAATAACAATGTAGGACAGCAAAGGGAGGAACTACCTTAAAGGAAAAACCAATCAAAATAGAAATCAAGTCAAGTTAAAAACCAAAAATAAATCCAAATGACTGGGAATACAAATCATATCTCAATAATAGCTCTGAATGTTAATGGCCTAAACTCAATAATCAAAAGACATAGACTGGCAGATTGGATTAAAAAAGATAGACCCAACAATATGCTGCCTTCAAGAGACTCAACTCATAGAAAATGACATCCTCAGACTAAAGGTAAAAGGATGGGAAAAACCTATCATGCACACGAACTCAGTAAAAAAGTAGGGGTTTCCATCCTTATATCAGACAAAGTGAACTTCAAACCAAAGTTAATCAGAAGGGACAAAGAAGGACACTTCATACTGCTTAAGGGAACCATCAGGAGGACATACAATCTTAAATAATTATGCCCCAAACAATGGTGCATCCATGGAGATCAAACAAATCCTTCTCAATTCCAGGAATCAAACAGACCACAACACAATAACTCTGGGTGACTTTAATACACCACTGTCACCATTGGATAGGTCTTCCAAACAGGAACTAAACAAAGAAATTATAGAACTCAATAACACAATCAATAACTTAGACTTACAAACATATATAGAATATTCAATTCATCAACGAGTGAATATACTTTCTTCTCAGCAAACATGGATCCTTCTCTAAAATAGATCATTTGTAATGCCACAAAGCAGCCCTTAGTAAATTAAAAAAAAAATAGTGATACTACCTTGTGTTCTATCAGATCATAATGGAGTGAAATTAGAAATAAATGAAAAAATAAAAAACAGAAATTACTCCAACACCTGGAGACTAAATGATATGCTATTAAATGAAGCATGGATAACAGATGATATCAAAGAGGAGATAAAAAAATTCTTAGAGGTTATGAGAATGACAATACAACATATCAAAATCTCTGGGACACTATGAAAGCAGTACTAAGAGGAAAATTCTTTGCATGGAGTGTATTCAAGAAAAGAATAAAAAGTCAACAACTAAATGACCTAATATTACATCTCAAAGCCCTGGAAAAAGAAGAACAGAACAACACCAAAAGTAGTAGAAGGTAGAAAATAATTAAAATCGAATCTGAAATCAATGAAATTGAAACAAAAGAAGTAACTTAAAAAATTGACAAAACAAAAAGTTGGTTCTGTGAAAAAGTAAACAAAATAGATAAACCCTTAGCCACACTAACAAGAGAAGGTGAGAGAAAACTCAAATTACTAAAATTCATGATGAAAAAGGAAATATCATGACAGACACCACTGAAATACATAACATAATGAGAAACTACTTTGAAAATTTATACTCCAACAATATAGAAAATATCGAAGATATTGACAAATTTCTAGAGACATATGATCCTCCCAAACTGAACCAGGAGGACATACACAATTTAAACAGATCAATTTCAAGCAATGAAATAGAAGAAACCAACCAAAGCCTACCAACCAAGAAAAGTCTGGGACCAGACAGATTCTCAGCTGAGTTCTACAACACCTTCAAAGAAGAACTTATACCAATACTGGTACCAAAACCAGACAAAGACACATCAAGGAAAGAAAATTTTATTCCACTATCTCTGATGAATAATCAAAATTTTTTAACAATATTCAGGCAAATCACATACAAAAACATACTAAGAAGATAGTGCACCACGATCAAGTGGGGTTCATCCCAGGGATGCAAGGTTGGTTCAACATCCAGAAATCAATAAATGTAATTCATCACATCAATAGACTTAAGGTTAAGAATTATATGATTATTTCAATAGATGCAGAAAAAGCATTCAACAAAACACAACACCCCTTCATGCTCAAAACACTAGAAAAGATAAGGATAGTAGGAACATACCTCAACATTGTAAAGGCTATTTATGCTAAACCCATGGCCAACATCATTCTTAACGGAGAAAAACTGAAAGCATTCCCTTTAAAAACTGGAACAAGACAGGGATACCCTCCTTCACCACTTCTATTTAACATCATCCTTGAAATACTAGCCATAGCAATTAGACAAACCAAAGAAATTAAAGGGATACAAATAGGAAAAGAAGAACTCAAGCTATCACTATTTGCTGATGACATGATTCTATATGTAGAGGATCCCAAAAACTCCACCAGAAAACTTCTAGACCTAATAAATGAATTCAGCAAAATAGCAGGATATAAAATCAACATGCATAAATCTAAAGTATTTTTATTCATAAGCAATGAATCATCTGAAAGGGAAATGAGGAAAACAACTCCATTCACAATAGCCTCAAAAAATAAAATAAAATATTTGGAAATCAATATAACCAAAGAGGTAAAAGATCTCCACAATAAAAACTACAGAACATTAAAGAAAGAAATTTAAGAAGATCTTAGAAGATGGAAAGATCTCCCATGTTCCTGGATAGGCAGAATTCATATTATCAAAATGGCCATACTTCCAAAGGTGCTACACAGATTTAACACAATTCCAATTAATATCCCAGTGACATTTCTCATAAAAATAGAGAAAGCAATCATGAAATTCATCTGGAAGAACAAAAGACCCAGAATAGTCAAAGCAATCCTGGGCAGGAAGAGTGATGCAGGAGATATCACAATACCAGACCTTAAACCCTCCTATAGAGCAATAGTAACAAAAATGGCATGGTACTGCCACCAAAATAGACCAGTAGACCAATGGTACAGGATAAAAAACACAGAGACATACCCACATAAGTACAGTTATCTCATACTAGACAAAGGTGCCAAAAACATACAATGGAGAAAAGATAACCTCTTCAACAAATGGTGCTGGCAAAACTGGAAATCCATATGTAGTAAAATGAAATTAAACCCCTATCTCTCACCCTGTACAAAACTCAACTCAAAATGGATCAAGGATCTAGGAATTAGACCTGAGGTCCTTCACCAAATAGAAGAAAAAGTAGGCCCGAATCTCCAACACGTTGACTTAGGACCACACTTCCTCAACAAGAACCCCATAGCACAAGAAATAAAAGTAAGAATCAATAAATGGGATAGATTCAAACTAAAATGCTTTTTCTCAGCAAAGGAAACAATTGATATTGTGAAAAAAGATTCTACAGAGTGTGAGAAAATCTTTCGCACACACACTTTAGACAGAGCACTCATCTCCCAAGTTTATAAAGAACTTAAAACACTTTACGCCAAAAATACAAAGAACCCAATCAATAAATGGGCTAAGGAAATGGGCAGACATTTCACAGAAGACATACAGGCAATCAACAAATACATGAAAAATTGCTCATCATATCTAATAATTAGAGAAATGAAAATTAAAACCACCTTAAGATTTCATCTAACTCCAATTAGAATGGCTATTATCAAGAACACAAGCAATAGTAAATGTTGGCATGGATATGGGGAAAAAGGCACACTCATACATTGCTGGTGGAGTTGCAAATTGGTGCAGTCACTCTGAAAAACAGTATGGATATTCCTCAGAAATCTTGGAAAGAAACCACCATTTGACCCAGCTATCCCACTCCTACATTTATACCCAAAGGACTTAAAATCAGCATACTACAGTGATGTAGCCACATCAATGTTCAAAGCAGCTCAATTCACAATAGCTAGATTGTGGAACCAACCGAGATGCCTTCAATTGATGAATGGACAAAGAAACTGTAGTATATATACACGATGGAATATTATTTAGCCATAAAGAAGGATAAAATTATGGTATTTGCTGGTAAATGGATGAAGTTGGAAAATAACATGTTAAGTGAAATAGGCCAAGCCCAAACAACCAAAGGCCAGATGTTTTCTCTGATAAGTGGATGATGATATATAACAAGAGGGGTGGGTGAAAGAGAAGAATGAAGGAACTTTAGATGGTGTAGAGGAAATGGGGTGGGAGGGGGTAGGGGAATAAATGATAGTAGAATGAGACACACAGTATTACCCTATGTATATGTATGATTATATGCATGGTGTGAATCTACATGGTATACAACCATAGAAATGAAAAGTTGTACCCCATTTGTGTGCAATGAATCAAAATGCAGTCTGTAAAAATAAAAAAAATTAAATTAAAAAAAGAAAAGAAATAAATTCCTCTTACATGTCTACAGCAGTAGAATGTTAAAAAGTTTTTTAATACTTCAAAGCTCCACAAATATGATATCAATGCTCATAATAGTTCCTGGCATTTTGAAAAATGCTCCATAAACATTTGTGAAATTGTTTTGAACGTAAGCTATTGGCCTAGTGATATTCTCTCTACAGTTAGAATTCAGAAAAAATTAGTACCATTGCATTTCACTCCAAAAGTAGCCACGGCGAAGGCTTCAGGGAATATGGCATGGAATCACCAAAGACCTGAGTTTGGAAGTAACTTTGCTTAAATTTTGAGAATTCCTTCATTGTCACCTTCTTGTAAAAGTCACAACGTAAATTTTTGTGAAGTTGAATATTTAATACAGACAACAGACAGAGCTTCCTCCTCCAGTTGAGGCTGCTCTCACAAACATAATTAGGTTTTGGCCCCTAGTAAAACTGAGCAAAGGCTTGCTGCTTGTGGTATATAGAAGCCAATACTACAGCACTAGGTTTTTTCAAAATGGAAAACCTTCATTGTGTTGCCAACCAGCAAGGAAGCCAGGAACTGTGAGGTGAGATCTGCCTCCTGATCACTTGGTAGCCAGGGAATGTATAGGAATGTAGAAAGGGAAAGCTACTCACTGTTTAGATGGTGAGAAGCTGGGATTTGGGGGCTCTTTTGTGCAGGAATAGATGGTTCATGACTTTTCAGAGGTCACAGGTTCATTTTGGGGGATGGTTATTGTGCACTGCATTGATTTTAAACTTATGACATCCAAAAGTCATTGCCAAGAGAGCTAGCTGCTTCCATTCACATCCATTCTTGAAAAGCTGATTTTGAACCATCAACTTCTAGAGGCTTTTCCTGAAAGAGAATTTATTACCTTTTTATTTAAGGCATTTATGTCCATGTGTGTTCAGGCTGTCACTGGTTTCAGTATCAGATTCCGTAGTAATGCTGGGGCTCAAAAAGCGATGCCCCAAAGCACGGCCTCTTAGCATTCCGAGCACATCGAGGAAAAGAAATTGGAAAACCGACCCAAGCTACCCCAGACCTGAGTTCCCTCTGACCTTCTCTTGTCTCTCCCACTCCAGTGCAGGGAGGAAATTTTCTCTGAAGTTTCTTTTTCTGCAATAAAGATGGGATCTGCCAAAAAGGAACACAATTACATTCAGTGCTCATGTTGAAATTTCCTTACTCAAAGAAGATGAAACTCATATATCCCAGAGGAAGAGACTGAAAATCAAATGCCACTCCTAGAGTCCAGAAGATTTGGTTCCCAGTCATTGTGAGTTATGTGGTCACATTCATCTCCCCTAAAAGTCCTTTATTACCCCTTAGAGTTGTCTACCCTCCCATTTCTTCTCCCATGTTTCTGAATCTATGGATTAATGGGTGGTTACCTTTCTGTGATGCCCCCATGCATGCAAAGCCTAGCATGCACAAGGCCCTGGGTTCAATCCTCAGCAAAGTTTTCTTCAAAGTTATTTGAAATTTAAGATAATTCTCTCATTTTATTTAAACATAAAAATTTCCATTATTTCATATTTGTGCCAATTATCAAGTAACTGACTCATTTCTTCACCATCTCTGCTCTGTGCCGTGTCTCATCACATAATCTTCGCAGATTTTATGCCAAATTATTTTCTGCAAAAAAAAGAAAAAAAAAAAGTGGGGTGTGAACATTATATGAAGCTTTTTTAAAAGAAGTTTCACTAGTATTACTTAAAAAGCATTTGTTATTAAACTGTCTTTGGTCCAAGATTAGAATGCAGGGAATATTAGTGAATATACGTTAATGTGGTGGCTACCATGATGCTGTGAAATGCAGAGATGCTGGGGCCGAACCTCTGCCAACCACCTTCTTCCTTTGCCAAGTGTGCCTGGGAGGCTCTGCCAATAGAGGGCAGTAGAGGGAGTCTGCAGCAGGTTGCCAGAGGGCTGTAGGAAGGAGGGGAATTCCCATTTGCTTCTTGACTTCTCAGCATCAGAACCAGCTATGGCTCAGGCTTTATACCCCCGCAGCAGCAGAGTGGCACTGCAGCAACTCAGTTTGGAACTTTTTCATCATTTAGAAAACCAGCCTCCTGGCTGCCCCAAGCACACAGTCACCAACACAGGCCATCTAGAATTCTACCAGCAGAGGTCTGGGTTTCAGCTCCTTGGGACTGCTCTTCCAAGTAGCCATATTTTAATAACTCAGATTTTTGTCTTTGCTCCCCAGCCCCTGAGAATGGGAATTGTTTGCTGCAATTGCTACCAGTCACATACCTTAATGTGACTTTTTACCATTTTTTGCCATTTCTGTTTCCTATGTGGCGTTTGTATTGGCAAAGATTATTTGCCTGACCTGACTTCAGTCATACTCCGTAAATCCTCTTAAAAACCATGTACTTCCTCCTAGAGTCCAGTTTTAACAAGAACTCTGCTAGTTTAGCAAGAAATTGTCACCCTATATATCTGATGGCTGATCACACTCCTTATCCAGACACCTCCTGAAAGAGGTATGTGATCACCCTGGCCAGTCTTCAGCCAGAATCCTGTTAGGTCACTTCAACTGGACTCCCCCAGGCTGCAGGTTTACAGACATTGATACTCATCCTCCAACGTGTTCCTTGGCTATAAGTCCCCATTTGTTCTGATTAAATCTGAAATTGAACCCAGTTCTATACTGAAGTCTCTCTTCTATTACAGTAGGTTTTGTTTGTTTGTTTGTTTTTAATAAAATCTATCCTTGCCAATTTAACTTTGATCCAGATCTGGTTTTCTTTAACAGTATCTAGTTAACATTTTTTTTCAATAGAATATTTTGTGGTTTTTATTTGTTTTTTGGTACATTGTAGTTGAACATAATGGTGGGATCTGTTGTTATATATTAGTACAATACAACAACATAATTTGGTCAATATAACTTCTCAAAAGAATTTTATTAATGCATGTTTTCCAAAGTTCAACAATTCAACTATATATATTCAACTTTATATTCATTAATTTTGGCCTATCTTTTCTTCTAAAATAATAGCTTAATTTACTATCCTGAGTATTTCATTTTAAGATAGATTTTAACTTATTAATAATCTTTCATTTTTTTAGTAAAATATTCAGTTAAATCTATACTTTTTTTTCTAAGTGTTCTTTCTGTATCCTATGAGGTTTTTCTAAAGTGGAGGTAAAACATAATGTAAAATGAATCATTTTAAAGCATACAATTCACTGACATTTAGTGCACTTGGATATTGTGCAACCTTCAACTCCATCTAGGTCCCAAATAGTTTCATCACAGCAAAAAGTAATCCCATAGCCCATTAAGCATCCAATCCCCAGTCCCACCTCTCCAACCTCTGGAGACCACTAATTGTCCATTTCCATGGATTTATTGAATCTAGATATTATATATAAATGGAATCAGACAGTAATATTACCATTTGTAACTAGCTTTTTTTTCAGTTAGCACACTGTTTTCAAGTTTCATTCCTATTGTGATATGTCGATATTTTATTCCTTTTTGTGGCTGAATAATATACCATTGCATGTAGATATCATGTTTATTGATTCACCAGTTGATGGATATTATGGTTGAACATTTTTTTATATTGTTATCTCTGTTCAAATAACTAGTAATATTGAATATTTGAAGCAACGAATTAAATTCTTATTTTTAAAAATCTATCTGAGCTAAGAATTTAGCTGTGCAAATATTAAAATAAGATAATAATCTCCGAGAATAATCATGATTTTCAAGAAATATGAAAAGCTGGAAATACTTACACTCTGACAGGGTCATGGAACCATGTTGAAAATACCTGAATTTACATGGAATAGTTAATCCAAATTGCATGATAAATCTGAACTCAGTAAAAGTTTTACCAATCAGACACTACAGAACCAGAGTTGGGGAAAGTAACTGGAAGAATTCATTACAGCACAAAGGGCAAGAAGAAGTAAGAATGTAGATCTTAGGTATTCTGTTTTAAATGCAGTATATCACTGTTTTATAAAATTATGAGACTAATTTAAATTCATAGGATAAAAATTAGAAAAGAAAGACTCTCACAAAAAAAATCCCAAAATATCTACAAGCCTACTACTGTGCAATTGAAATTAATTTTGTGCTCAGGTTTTCAATCTTTTTCTATATGATTATAATTTACTTACTGTTTTGTAACTTTATGCTGTAATAAGATATGATCATTTTACTATGTCAGTAAGTAATTTCAATGTGTTGCTATTTTGAACATTATTAATATGCTCCCTCTCCCTTACCTTATCCATCTTCCTGCAGGGAACTGAACATATGTTTCAGAAGAAATGAAAGGGGAAAGAACAAAGCAATAATCAGCTTCTGATAAGAAAACTAGGATTTTGCCACAAGAAAATTAGCTTGAGAGGCAAGCCCTGCTGTGAGAGGGTTTTCAAAACTCCTTTATCTCCCCCATTTAAAATTGCAACGACCAGGCCTGAAGGACACACTTACTTTGGCAGAGCTGTGCCTTCCACATAAGACAATAAATTCATAAAGCTTCCTCTTGATGAGAGGAGGCTATGACATAGGAGATGTTCTAGAAAAGGAGAAAGGTGAGACCAAAAAAAATTTTTTTAAAAAGCACTAAGACAAGCAGATAGTCTCATCTGTTTCATCTCAGGCCATGACCTGAAAACAGTGACATTTGGGTTTCCTTGAGCCAACTTTAGTTTCCATGTGATACAGACAGGATTAAAAATTTCGAACCTCACTATGGAGGCCGGGGAAGGGGAAAAGGCAGAGAGCCAAGGGACTATGGCTGCGTCCACAAAGCAGCTTCTCTGAACTGAACTACAGCTGAGACTCAGCCAGACTTCATGGAGTCTTTTTCCACCAGGCAGAGATTGGGGAGGGCGACAGCGAAGTCAGCCATTCCAAGAGGCAGAAGACCAACACAGCTGAGAAAGGTAAGAACATGCGTTACACCAACAGTTTCGGTCCCAGATGCCTCCTGGGCCTAAGAATCCAGGGAGAAGGAACACTGTCCTGACAACCAACAGATCAAGTAGATAAGTCACCACTAAGGCTAGACGGCTTTTCCCCCTCCAATGCCAGGAGCTCTCCTGCGCCATGCATTCCAATATACCCTCAAACACCGGGCATCTTAGAAAGGGAAGCAGGAGAAGGGGAAGAAATTAAGAGAAACAGCATTTTTATGAAAAAGTGACTAAATGTTACCTAAAAGGACTGTTTGAATTATCAGCCTGGATAGGCTTGGAGCTAGACTAAACATGGGTCAATCTTTCCACTAAGCCTTCGATGGAGACTTGAGTGAGAAAGCTGTGGAAGTTCATAAATTTAAAAAAAAAAAAAAAAGAGGGCACTGCTTCCCTGGGCCTGGTGCCACGGTGCTGCCCTGGCTGCAGAGCTTCGAGCTAGTGCTGTCCCTTCCATCTTCCTGTGCGGCGCTCACCCGGACCCAGGGCTCCTTCAGAGGTAGCTGTCGGTTGCATGGTGTGACCGCCTTGAATGGATCCTCGGTGCCTTTAGCCCATCCCTGGGCCCCATCCCTCTGCTACTTTGTGACGGGGCCTCTGGCTTCCTGGTCCTCTGCTGCCTCCAACTTTTGCTCTTTTGGGTCTACAGCAGCTGCACCGAGGACTCACAAAGAGGTCTTACAGGGCTCTGCATTGCCCTGGCTGTCTCAACTATAGCGGTCTTCCTTTCTGTGGTCTCAGTGTCTGCCTGTATCCTGTGATTTGGCACCAGGTCTTTCTGCAATTCCATTATCTCCCTAAACAGTACAATTAGCTGCTCTGAAGCTCAGAAAATTCCGTGGACACCGCCTGGAACAGCTTTACTCCAACCTACACAATGCTAAAACTGCATCATGGGTGAATCTGGTAATGTGGTGTGTGGTCTTGGTGCTCCAGGTCATGTAGTAGAAGCCTAAAGTCACCCCATACCAGCCTCTGGAGAGGGGAGACCCTGAGTGGAGCTCTGAGACAGATGTTCTTGTTGGGCCATGCCTATCCCATTCCAGAAGAGTAACCAAAGAATGCATTCTGCAGTCAAAGACTTTGTGCCCAAGTGCCTCTAATTCTCTTGTCCCCACACAGCCCTGTTTGTGCTGAAAGCCCAGTTTTTCCTCCAGGAAGAAAAGGAAACAGGCCCCTCTGCACCTCTCTTCCTATAGCTGTTTTTGTACCAAAATATTATACTACTTTCTTCAAAAAAAATTCTACATACATTTTCTAAGTAAAATTTCTAAGTACTTTGAAGAAATGGTTTGAGCGTACATTTTCAATTCTACTATGCAATTATCTTTAACATAATTTTATGTGTTATATGATATTTTGTATGATTTTGTATGATCATTTTGTATGATATGTTGTATGATATATTGCATGATCTATCATACAATGGGTTAGTTATCTGATGCTGCCATTTAAAAAATTAACCACAAATGAACAGCTGAAACAACACATTTATTATTTCAGTTTCTGAGGATCTCACAAGACTGAAATCAAGGTACAGGCAGGAGGCTTTAGCTCTCAACTGGGGCTTGGGGTCTTTTTCCAAGCTCACTGGTCACTGGCAGAATTCAGTTCCTTTCAAGTGCACGATTGACACCCTGTTTCCTTTACATAGGGTCACCTTCATCTTCAAGTCAAGAAGGTAATGAATCTTTTTTTGTGCTTTGTATCTCTCTGGCTTCTCTTTCAGCTGCCTTTCTCTGCCTTCCTCTTCTGCTTTTAGGGACTTATGTGATTACACTGGGCTCACCCAAATATCCAAGATAATCTTCCTATTTTAAGATAAACTAATTAATAACACTAATTATATCTGCAAAGTCTCTTATGATGTGAAATAACCACAGGAGTAACGCCAAGGTGATAGAGATTCCAGGGACCAAAATTCTGCTTAGCATACATGAGGTTCATCAAATAGCTTGTTCTGTTTAATTTCCTACTGTTATCCATTCAGGTTTTTTGTGGTTTTGTTTATAATATACATTTGGAAAAAAAAAAAAAAAACATACTTTTATGAAGCTTGAGCATAGGTCCTTGACCGAGGAATTTTGGAGAGGAGCTGGTCCTGTCCCCAAGAAGCATGATATACATTAACTATTCACAGGCATTCAATTCATAGGGACCTTTCACACCTGCAAATAACCGAGAGGGAGGAGAGCTGGTAGGAAAACTGAATGAGGCACTATGCTGTCAACCTCCATTAATAAATACCCCAATCATGTTCTAAGAGCTCCCATTCTCTTTGGAGAACACATCCTGAATACTTATGTGACATAAATCCAGAGGAAAAACATCTTTTTCTATAGTCTCTTGTGTCTGAACATACAGAATTAAGTTAGAGTCTTACATACTTGGCCAGGATGCCACAGTTACAATCTATACATCAGAGAAAAGCAGAACATGCCAAGCAAAAACAAGAAGGCCCATGGACCCAAACTCCCCACACTCAACTTCAGACTACAGACATTCTGTTATGTCAGCCCATACCCATGCCTTGGGTAACAGGGTGTGAGAGTTCAGCAAAGGAACCAGTCTTAGTTTGTGTTGCTAAAACAACATACCTGAGTCTGGGTAATTTATAAAGAAGAGATATTTATTTTGGCTCAGTGTTCTATCCAAAATCAGGCAGCCACATCTGGTCAGCTTCTGGTGAGAGCCATGTGCTGTGTCATATAACCATGAAAAGCAGAAAGGAGCATGTGTACAAAGAGGGATAGAGGGTAGACTCATCAGCTTTATAAAGAACCCCACTCATGGCGACTAATCCAGTGTCTCAAGACCTGACTCACACCTGGGAGACATAACCCCATCTCTCTAGAAATACATTAATCCCTTCCAAAAGAAGTGCCCCCTTGACCTAGTCACCTCCAGCTAGCCTCGTCTCTTAAAGGTCCCCTCCCTCTCAACACGGCTATATCGGGAACCAAACCTGTGCAAACAAACTTTGGGACAAGCCACATTCAAACCATAACAGAACTAGTCAGTACCTCATAGTCAGTACCTCACTCAAAGGTTGAGAAAGAAGTCCTTCTGCTCCTGGATTTATTTGAACTTCAATGAAGTAGGTAAAAATCCCTCATGGTCCTTCTGGCATAATCTTTAATTTGGTCTTAAATAAACCGACTGCAAATACATGTGTTTATGACCACAGATGCTCAGGAAATAATTATGTGTAAAAACAAAAACAAAAAAAGAATGCTTTATTTATGACCCTATGTTAATAAGCCATAAAATCCCATTAAGGTAGATAATTATGCAGATATTTTAAAATTATACACTTAAAATTAAATAGAAATGTGTGCTTACCAATTGTAGTCCCTATAGGTGGCATCTCTAATCACTGGAGAAGTTGTAAAATACACTGTGATAATAACTTAATTATTTGGAAATTTATTTATATACCATCTTTACCTGATACCTTGTGCCAATATTTAGTCCAAAGGGATTTAAAAGAAGAAAGACTATCCAGTATAAGACCACAAAGCACCAGAAGAAAACAAAAATAAGCATGACATTTAAATAATCTCATGGTACATCAGTCCTTTCAAAGCATGATATCGAAGTAAGAAGTAATCACATCACTTACGCAGTCCTTTCCATTTGATGGTGAAGATAAAACTGAGTCATTTTTGGTTTTTATGTCTTTTAGTTTCAAAGGCAATATAGCATCATGATTAAAGTCCTGGATTTAGATGCCAGCTCCATCCTTCTGAACCATGTGTCCATAGATAAATTCCATACATTTCATGGCTGACTCTCCTGGACTGTAACATGGAGATAATAACAGCCTTTACCCTATAAATGAGAATCAGGAATGTAAACACATGGTGACTAGTTTGAATGGGCTCTGACCCATAGTAATCACTCAACAAATACCTATTTTTATTATATACCCTTTTTTCACCATCTCTTTTGTGCTTATTCTAATGACGCATAAATTTAAAACTAGAGACATGGCTTCCATATTTTTTGAAATCTCTTTTCTGATTTATTTTATTTCTTTTCTGATTTATTTACCTCACTCTTTCCCTCTGATTCTGAGAGGACATACTGGTTTCTCATCACATTTTATGATTCACTTTTCTGCAGAGTCTACCTTTCATTCCTGCTATTTACCTTCAGTTTTTGGAAATCCATGTTTTTCATTTCTAGACAGACTTTCTGGAGGTCAGATTATTTCACTTTTCATTCTTTCACTTTTCACCTATTTGAACTAGAATTTCCCCTTTTCTTCTTTTCCTGGTTGTATCTGCTTGAGATGTGTTCCTCCACTTGCTTCCTTGAATTCAGTCGACTTTTACAAACTGGACTGTTTTCTCTGTGTTAACTTTTCTCTTCTATTTGTCCATCCTGACAGAGGGGAAGGTAGTGAGGCAGGAAATAGACTACCTATAGGCAGATAGAAATGAGGACCTTGGAGAAGGGGGTTCCACCACCCCAGATTGAAACCCTAGGTTAAAGTTTCTTTGTTTTTGGAGGCCTGTCTGGAAAGCTCCACTCATGTGTGGGTGCCCATATACTCTATTGTTACCCAGGCTTCCTTGACTACACTAACAGTAGTCAACCCCAATCGTTTGTCTTTAATTCAGGCAGATTTTTTTGTTTTAAGGAACAAGTACAAGACAAACACAAGTTAACAAAGACATCAAACCATCCCATTATGGAAATGAGAAATTTAAATTCTACACTTTCCATTGAGTTAGGAAAAGAGCACAATCAAGAAGGATTCACCAATGAAATTCCAGTTCCTCATCAACAGAATATAAAAATCCCCAGATGACAGCCACCCATTGGCATCTCTCTTTTGGGACCCTCCCTGTTCAGGAGCTCTATTTTCTATTACTCTAAAAAAAAATTCTGTTACTTTGCTCTCTCTCATCCTTCTGTCCATGGATTTTATTCCTCAAATTCACAAGCCAAAGACCCACCCATCCACACTCCATTTTAAAGTAGGGGAAGCCCATGATTGGCTGAAATGATCAACCAGGTGATTGATCTTTCAAAGATTCAGAAATCATTTCTTCTAGAGATTGTGTCTCTCCACAACTTTCAAATCTTATGAAATAGTAGCAAGTTGCTTTAGAATTTTACTTTCCCTTATTAGAACTCTAATTTTCAGTGTGGAGTTGAGAACAGGTATTTCATTACTTTGCCAAAGGATGGTTTTGCTGAACTTTCTATGATTGCATGAGGTTAGTTGGGGCAGCAACCTCTGGGGTGGAAGCAACTATGACAGTTCCCCTTTAACTTAGCATGCCAGTCCTCAATGCACTCACCAAAAATGTTGAATTCATTTCTTCCAAAAATGTGTTCCATGGTCCACCCTCCTCCCTCCTCTCCATAACCATAGATGACCATCTGACTCATTATATATTCACAGGTTCATTTGTTTATTGCCTGTCCCCCACCCACCCACCCGCACTAGAGTTTTTTGACACACAGTAGATGCTGATAAATAAATATTAGTTAAATAAATGTTTTCCTCAAAATGAAATTAATATTGGCCCATTAATTCTTTCCTAAATATGCTTTCCTGGTAGGTCTGCTGGAAAGATATTCTGCAAAATTAATTGCTGGCATGGCTTCCAATGCTCACATTTTGTATAATTTCAAGGGGAATTGATACCACCTGGATGACGAATGTAGTTCTAAAATTGCCGTATTGAACCATTAATCCTCCCTACAGTTAGTTTTTCTTGTTTCAACAGTCTTGAATTTTATTTGCTGTTTAATACAGTGAAAAGCAAATATGATAAAAGTGGTTTGTAATATAAAATAGTCCAAACTCCTCTTTACCTTAAGGCAGAGACTATTACTTTTATTACATTTTTGTGTTTACTTCTTTCAGTGCTTACTTTAATGACTTCTAATCTGGGGTGCTAGATTCCCCAGGAAACAGATTCTGAGACGGAGAGTCCATACAAGTTTATTGGAGTATATTCTTTGGATTATGAAGGCAAAGGGAATTTTTTTTATTCCCCTTCTGAACATTCCCATCTTTTAAATTTGCTGAAACAAATTCCAATGGGCAGATTCATAGGGAACAAAATGAAAATTTCTCTATGTGCATGGGGTCATCACAGGAAAGTGAGCACTCAGTAACCCAGTGAGAGTCAGAATCTCATGCCCTTCTTCATAGACTGTAAGTGAAAATAGAGAAGTGGGCAATTTAGGGGTGTTGTACATGATTTTTAGGGGGATAATTGGCTCAAAGAAAGGACAACCACCTGGGACAAATTTCAGGTTCTAGGTGTAGTGTTTTTCAATTACTTCCTCAGTGATACAAATTTAATCTTCCTTGAGCACTGAAATTTCTGTAAAAGGATGAAGGCAACTGTGTTCCTTTTTGGTGGATCTGGTCATTAGGACTTGAGGTAAAAGCCCATCCCTGCACTTGGGGGAAGAGTAAGGGGAAAGAAGGGAAGGTCAGAGTGCCTTAGTTTGGAGGCAGCACTGTACGTTTTCCAATTTCTCAATTCAAAGTGCTCAGCATATTTTGGGGTATCATTTTCTAAGCCCCAACAGAATTAACTCCTGTAAGACAATGAAGAAAGCAGGATTGAGCAGGATGAGAAGATAAATGTGATTCAGTTATAATGGACACCTCAGCTGATTCCATAGCCAGTTCCTCAGCTGGCACCCTGCTTTAGAGTCCTTGGAAATCAAGATGAAGGAGATGGGTTTCTGTATACCCTCAACAACTGGTCATTCCACGTGGGCTGCCCCAAGGAGGGTGGACCTTTGTACAGTGCCCAAATCAGAAGCAGTTACCAGACGAACACACCATAATCCTCCCACAATTCACTCTCCCGGGGCAGAGGGGAGACATGTTCCAGTCCTGAAGGAAGGACCCAGAGGGCACACCACAGCCCCAGCACACTGTTTTAGATCACCCCATGTATTTTGCATCTTGTGCATATCATGGCTTCCTGTATGTGGTTCTGTTGCAGCACTAATGAAGAAAGAGAAAGAAGAAACGGTGAACAAAGAGAAGGAAAAGAAGAAAAACTGAAAAATAGAGCTGTTAGTTTATTATTTGGAATAAAGGATACAACTGCAAGAAACATGAAAAACAGAAAATTCAAAAAGGCACATGGGTAAAACCTGAAAAAATACATAACTGCTTATAATCAACAGCAATATATTCTCAGCTGATCATATACATAATCCCATGCCCCAGGGACAAATACTTTTAACTTGTTTTATGGCAATACTTCTATTTTGCTTAATGATATGTTCGTATATCTATTTCTTTGTATTTTTTAGTGTATTATAGTTACACATTATGGTAGGATTCATTCTGACACACTCATAAACTCATAGCATAGTTTTCTCCACTCAATCCCCAGCACTATCCTCCTCCCTTTCCTCCTCCCCACTGCTGATCCCTTTCCTCTGCTCTACTGAACTTCCCTCCATTTGCTTGTGGATTTTTTTTTTTTCAGTGAAGAGGCAATTTTAATTTCTGAGTATTTTTGATCCACATTTGTTGGATCCACAGATATGGAACCATAGATAAGGAGGTCTGACTATAAGGGGCTCCATGGGATCACAGTATTTTTAAGGAAAGGCTAGCAATTAAGTAGGCATTTAGACCAGGATATCACACATTTCTAATAATCCAGTCTTTAAAATATGGGACAGATTTATGGAAAGGGTGACCACCAAGGGGAACATCTAGACAGAGATGGAAGGAGGATTTGTTCAGCACATTGTGTCTGTCAAGTGAGTGAGACAAGGAGACAACTGCGAAGTCCTTTCAATGACTGAGGGTCAGTGACTCCATAATGAGGTGGAACATCTCAGCAGGGACAATGTGGCATTTACTTCTTTTTTTCCCACAGGCAGAACTTTTGGCATCATTTGACACATTCCTCGTGACCCCTTTCTTGCACCCACAAGAGTGATGGAGATAGAAGTTGGACAGGACAAAGGTTCAGAATTCTTTGACTCACCAGGAAGATAGAAAAATGACTCCCTTTTTCTGCAGTGCCTGAAGTTTCATCAGTCTCCTGTCCACTTGGCTTTCATTGCACAGAGCAGGGTGTCACTGGAGATTTGGGATCATCAGAAGGCAGCCTGCCATGTCTTCATGTGAGACAGACATGATTACCCCACCCACTCCTTGCAACAGCACTTAGCCACGGACACTGGCCCACCGCACTCGCCCTCCTGGATGTCTCTCGCAGGCTTGCCTCCTCCTGTCACTCCTGCCAGGCACACAGATTTCATTGTGTGTTGCTGTGAGGCAGAGTTTGAGCCCCATGGAAGGCTGTTTGACTTTGATGAATGATACAGAAAGGATAACAAAGATACTTGGAGAAGGTGAAAAATGTGTTTAAAAACATTGACATTGGGGTCAGGTAAATCCAGTCACCTCAACTCATTTAAATTCCTGATTTTTCAACTGAATCTTTGGATGAATAAAGCTGATTTGGGCCCACAGCTTATTCAAAAGAATTAAGCTTCAAATATGTGAGCTGCTTCCTCTTTCATACCAGTGTTTGCTCTGGGCTCTGAGCTGAGGTATCTCAGGTCTCCTCATGACATGGTGACTGGAACCGATGACTTCTGGAAATTGTCAAAAGAGTTGAAAACCATGGAGGCAGTGGAAGGTGGGGGAAAGTCCCTCTCTGTTCTTTTGGGAAGAACAACAGGGGCATGAGAATCTGTCTCCCTGTGAGGAAGCCATTGAATCTGGGATTGTCAAGGCCAAGAAAAGATAACTATTGGTGGAAGTTGGAACTTACTGTTTTTTAATAGATGAATTAAAATTGTATATAAAATTGGAATGCTCTGTGGTATATTCATACGGGCACCTAGGACAATTTGGTCAATTTCATTGCCCACTTCTTTCCTTTTCCCTCCCGTCCTCCCTACCCTTTGTCCCCAGCTCTACTCCACTAAACTCCCCTCTGTTTTTATGAGTTCCCCTTTTTTATTCCTTTTTTCCTCTTTGGCTTCTGCCTATGAGAAATAACATTTGACCTTTGACTTTCTGAGTCGGGCTTATTTCACTCAGTAGGATGTTCTCCAGTTCCATCCTTTTACCAGCAAATGACATAATTTCATTCTTCTTTATGACTGAATAGAAGTTCATTGTGTGTAGACTCCACATTTTCTTTATCCATCCATCTATTGATGGGCATCAATGCTGGTTCCATGATTTGGTTATTATGGATTGCGTTTCTATAAACATTGGTACATATGTATCACTAGAGTATGCTGAGTTCAGTTCTTTTTGATAAATACCAAGGTGTGGGATAACTGGATCATATGGCAGTTCCATTCTTATTCCTTTGAAGAATCTCCATACTGCTTTCCAAAGTGGTTGTACTAATAATTTCCAGTCCTAGAACAATGTACACCAATGTCCACAGGTGCCTTTTCCCCCTCATCCTCCCCCAGCAATTATCATTATTTGGGGTTTGTTTTGTTTTTATTTGGTTTGGTTTTTGGTACCAGGAATTGACATAGAGGCACTTAACCACCAAGCCAAATCTCCAGACTTGTTTTTTTTTTTTTAATTATTATTATTTTGAGACAGGTCCTCACTAAGTTGCTGAGGGTGACCTGGAGTTTTCAATCCTCCTACCTCAGCCTCCCAAGCCATTGGGATTGCAGGAGTGCACCACCGTGCCTGCCTCATTCTTTGAATTCTTGATGAGTGTCATTCTAACTGAAGTAAGATGATTTGCATCTCCCTGATTGCTGAGAATGTTGAACATTTTTTCATGTATTTGTTGTCTACTTGTATTTCTTCTTTTGAGAAAAATCTTCTTAGATTTTTTTGCCCACTCATTGCATATGTTATTAGAGGGTTTTGGTATTAAGTTCTTTGAGTTCTTTATATATTCTGGTTATTAATCTTCATTAAATGCTTTTTATTTTTGTTCTTTTTAGTTATGCATGACAGTAGAATGCATTTTGACATATACATATATGGAGTATGACTTCTCATTTTGTGGTTGTATATGTAAAGTTACACTGGTGTGTATTCATATATGAACATAGGAAAGTGATGTCTGATTCATTCTACTGTCTTTCCCATTCCCATACCCCCTCCCTTCTCCCCATTTCCCCTGGTGAACATCCACTCCTCCCCTCCCCAACCTATTGTGAGTCAGCATCACATATCAAAGGGAATATGGGGCCTGTGGTGTTTTGGGATTGGCTTATTTTGCTTAGCATGTTAGTCCCTAGTTCCATCCATTTACCAGCAAATGTCATAATTTCATTCTTTTTATGGTTCAGTAATATTCCACTGTGTATGTACCACATTTTCTTTATCCATTCATCTGTTGAAGGACATCTAGGTTGGTTCCATAGCTTAGCTATTGTGAATTGAACTGCTATGTGTGCTGATGTGTCTGGATCATTATAGTATGCTGATATGAAGTCCTTTGGGTATAAGCTGAGGAGTGATGCTTCCATTCCAAGATTTCTGAGGAATCTCCATACTGCTTTCCACAGTAGTTGCACCAATTTGCAGCCCCACCAGTAATGTATGAGTGTACCTTTTTCCCCACAACCTCACCAGCATTTATTGTTACTTGTATTCTTGATAATTGCCATTCTCACTGGAGTGAGATGAAATCTTGGTGTTGTTTTAATTTGCATTTCTATAATTGCTAGATATGTTGAACATTTGTTCATATATTTGTTGACCATTCATATTTCTTCTTCTGTGAAGTGTCTTTTGAGTTCTTGGTTTTATTTCTTGAGCTTTAGGAGTCTCATTAAGGAAGTTGGTGCCAATATGTTGAAGTTCCTGTTTTCTTCTAGTAGTTCCAACATTTCTGGTTTAATTCCTAGGTCTTTGATATAGTTTGATATATTTGTCCAGGATGAGAGGTAGTGATCTAGTTTCATTCTTCTATATTTGGATATTCAGTTTCCCCAAGACCCTTTGTTAAAAAGACTGTCTTTTCTCCAATATATGCTTTTGTCACCTTTCTCAAGGATCAGATGGCATGTTTATGTGGATTTATCTCTGGGTCTTCTATTCTATTCCATTGGTCTTCATTTCTATTTATTTTTTTTTATTTTTACAGACTGCATTTTTATTCATTGTACATAAATGGGGTACAACTTTTCATTTCTATGGTTGTGCACAATGTAGATTCACACCATTTGCATAATCATACGTGTACATAGGGTAATGATGGCTGTCTTATTCCACCATTTTTCATACCCCACCTCATTTCCCTCCACATAATCTAAAGTTCCTCCATTCTTCTCTCATGCCCACTCCTCACTCCCATTATATATCATCATACATTTATCATTTTTGCCAATACCATGCTGTTTTTATTACTACAGCTCTGTAGTATAATTTCAGCATCTATTTCTTGACTCATAGACTATAATCAAAATTATTGACTTAATCATTATGAAATACACTTATTTAGTCCTCTTAGGCCATACCCCACATTCATCTCTTTCATCTACTCTTAATAATTTCAGAGGTTCTCCTGAATTTATAGGACTAGCAGACAGTTATATGTATTTTTAAATAATCTCTGTATGAAATTTTGATATGCAGTCAGATGGACAGTCATGGAGTTGAGCGTGTCTATATTATTACATAAAGAGGATCGAGAGTGATGCACACATGAGAACATTTCACAGAACTTACAGCACATTGATCTTACAGGTGTAAATCATCATCACAACTCTTCTCTCACTTGAATCTGATGCCAACAAATGCCATACATAAATAAAGGTTTCCATTTTGCCATTCTGCTGAACTTTAAAGCAATGAGTGATTCATCCATGATCAACCAACTAAGAAGTGAGAGAATCACAAGTCAGATCTTAGTTTGATACCAAGCCCAGTTCCCTTTCCACAGCATCTTTCCACAGATACTATCTTTGATACAGTTCTGCCCATATAATTTTCTCATCCCTCATTCCCAACACTCCTACGATTGACACTCTTTGGAAACTCACATCTTGTAAATTATCTGTATTTTTGGGCCATGATCATGCTTTTCCCCATCCAGTGTAAATATTGTGATTCAACACACCCAAACATACTCTCACTAACATTTACAATGCTTCTATCTCTTACAGATTCCTACCATTAAAGCCTTCCTCCTGAGATCAACACTATCTTTCCTACCCTAGTTATCTTTGGAGATGGCTGCAGACTAGTAGAGAAAACCATCTGTGGTATGAAATGCTTTTTACAGTCCCCATCCTCATCAAGAAACTGTTCCACTTGGCAGTCATTCCAGGGTTCACGCTTCACTTGCTCCCCTGTGCCTGTCACTTTAAGACCCCTTCACTTTCTCTTCACTTTTCAACTCACCATCCTCAGACATCTGTCCTAATTGTTCCACTGAAACTGCCTGGGCAAGGAGTCCCTAATATCTAAAACCAGTGATGATTCCAGTTCTGGTCTTGTTTGACTTCTCTGTGGAATTTAATGCTAGACCATTCCCTTTTATTTGAAATTGCTCCTGTTCTTTAAACAATTCTCAACGGATCATCATATTTTCTCCTCAGTGATTCTTCAACGTTTCTTACCTCCTTGCTGGCCATAAGGTAATGATGTTTGCTGAGGAGTCTAAGGTTTGGTCCTTAGAGATGAGACTGCCTCTTCTTACTCTGCATAGTTTCTCTCAGAAAAGTTGCCCACTCCTTTCACATGGAAGATCCCACATATCACCTACACTGTGGGGAGTTCAGAGGATTTGGGAACTGATCAAGAAAAAGCATCTGACCACCAGGGGACAGTAGCATACACAAGTTTTATTTGCATGCCACTTTAGAAAGGTTTGCATGTCGGGGGCAAATCCACCCAGCATGAGACCATTTTGGAGGAGGGTAAGGTAACTCTTAGGAAAGTGGGGAGTCAGAAAGAGGGCTTATGTGTCTAGGTGATGTCTCTCAGTAGCTCAGCAAAGGAATTCTCTAGGTCAGAAAGACTCCAAAGGGTAGCAGAAACTCGGGGTAATAATAACCCAGCATTGTAGCTTATCTATCTAGCAGATGTTGAAGTTTCTCAGAGTATGCAAAAACAGCAGTCTCTAATTGGCTAAAAATCTGCTTGTTTGGACTATCTTTAAAACAATTGGATGTGTAAAAATACAAGTTTGACATGAGCAGGCTTTTGAGCTCACGAGTGTCAGTCTGCTGTGAAGAAATAAGCAAACCAAAGGCCAAAAAGCAGAGGCCATCTTGGACTCACTTATGTCATAGCAGCTCAGATTTCTGCTTGAACCCCAGGAACCTCAAAAATAAACCTGATATTTTTCAACCAACTATAGTTTCTTTTTCTTTTACTCTATCTCAGGTTGTGTCACTCAAGTTAACACGCTGCTCCTTCCTGACTTACAGGCACTGAGTAATCCAGGACTGTGGATTAGTTTTTAATCAGACTCTCTGTACATCTTTTACTCCATTTCTTACACACTCTTTCCATTGTCAGTGCCTTAGATCCAGGACTTCTCTATATCTTGACTAAATTATTGCCAGTATCTCTTAAATCATTCTCTTCTTCTTACTGTTGTTTGGTACCATCAAACAATCTTCCTTAAACTCAAATGTGATAATGTCCTTTGCTTGATTAACACTCTTTTTCTAACTCTCCTTGGCATATCATAGGGACCCGTAGGACAGACAATGTCCTCTGCTAGTTTTATCAATAAAATGTTATTGGAATGTGAACACTTCCATTCTCATATTGTCTATGGCTATTGTTAGGGTTTAGATCAATGTCCCACAAAGACATGTGTTGAAGGCATGGTCCCCAATGCAACAATTTCAGAGATAGGGTTTTGGGGAATCCAAATTCCCCAAACAAGGATTGCATAACAAGAGTTCTGACTTTATCAATGGATTGAGACACTGAGGAATTCATAATTTGAGTGGGCTCTTGGGAGGTGGTGGGAACCATAGGAGGTAGGGCCTAGCTGCAGGAAGTAGGTCCTTGGGGCATGACCTTGGGGACTATATCTTGTTCCCAGGCCCCCTGCCCTCTCTGGTGCTATGGAGTGAGCAGCTTTGCTCCGCCACACCCTTCTACTATGATGTACTACTTACTGCCTTACCACAGGCCAGAGACAATGGAGCCTTCTAACCATGGACTGACAGCACCAAAAACTTAACTAAAATAAACCTTCCCTCCTGTAAATTGACTTTCCCAGGTATTTTGTCAGAGCAACAAAAAACGAACAGCTGTTTTTATATCCAATAGCTGAGTTGAATAGGTGCAAGCAAGACCTTATGTTTTCATACTGTCAAAAATATTTACATAAAAAGTCTGTCAACCCCTGGTGTAACTGTAAAGTTCACAAACTTGGATAACCCACAGGACCCTCATGAGGTGGTCACAATACATCTCAGTTGTAACCTATATCGCATTCCCCGCCACCACTCAAAATCACAGCCATGTGGAACTACCAGTAGTTTCCAGAATATAATAGGAGGTTTTATCCTTGACACCATTGTTCCTGCTCTTTCTACCCAGTATGTATCTTTCCTCCTTAGATGTTTCTCAGTCACCTACTCACTTTTTAAGATTCAAGGGCTACCTGTTCTGTGAAGCACTTCCTAAACCTCTCTTCCAAGGTTGCACTGACTTCTTTCCACCTTGCTCTACAGATTTTTGATCATAGTACCAACAATTTTTTTTTTCATGTTTAGAAAATACTTTAGTCTATCTACACTTAAATGGCACTTTGGTCAGATATGCATTTCTAAACTGGAAATCATATTCTCTCCATGCAGAAAGCATCATGCATTGTTTTCAGATGCGTGACATCAGTCTGATTCTTCAGACTTTGGATCCAACTGTCTTTTATGACCTTTTTGAGACCTTTGTATCCTTAGTGAATTCGTAATTAATAGCTTTTTTCTTTAGATCATCTTTAAGTTTACAGAAAAAACTAATTGAGCGTACTAATTGTACAGAAAGCTCTCATACCTCCCACCTACACTTGCACCCATGGCTTCTGCTGTCATCATCCTGCATTAGTGGGGGGTTCATTTGTTACATTAACACACAATTATTAACAAAAGTCTGTAGTTTATGGTTCACTTTTTCTGTTACATATTGTGTGGGTTTTTAACATATGTTTAATGGTGTTTATTCAGCTTTACAATAATATATAAAATAATTTCTCTGTCCTAAAAGTCTTCTGTGTTCCAACTATGTATCCCTCCCTCTCCTGACTCCTGGCAACCACTGATCTCTTTACTGGCTCCTTGGTTCTTCCTTTTCCAAAATGGCCTGCAGTTGGAGTTATATTGCTTTCCATCTCCCTCATTTAGTGGTAAACATGCTAGGCTCTTCTGTGTCTCTCTGGATTCGTGGCTCATTTCTTTATTATCACTGAACAAAATTTCATTTTCTGGATGTATCACAGTTGTTTTTTTTAACCATTCACCAGTTGAAGGATAAATTGGTTGCTTCTAATTTGGGGCAATTATGAATAAAGTTTTATTTAAAAATTGTGTGTACCTAAATGTTCAGCTCCTTTTGTTAAATACCAAGGAGTGCCATTTCTGGATCATGTGGTAGGCACATGTTTAACTTTGTGATGTCCATACTATCTCACAAATAGAATATATCATTTTGAATCTCCACTTGTAATGAATAAGAGTCCCACTCCTTCATATTTCCACCAGCATTTGATTTTGCCAGTGTTTAAATTTTAGTCATTCTAATAGGTATGTAATGGTACCTCATTGTTTTAACTTGCATTTCCCTAATGGCATATGATGTTGAACATCTTTCCATAAGTTTATTTGCCATCTTCTTTACTGAGGTGTCTGTTCAGATCTTTAGCACATTTTTCAATTGGCTTGTTTGCTTTCTTATCATTTAATTTTACCAATAACCTTTTACTACTATTATAATTATCAACATTCCTAATAATAAGATCCAACATTCATGGGGGCTTAACAATTAACAGTGTATTAGTTAGTTTTTTTGCTGCTGCAGCTGAAAGACCCAGCCAGAACACCTGTAGAGGAGGAAAGGTTTATTTAGGGGCTAATGGATTCAGAGGTCTCAATCCATAGACACAAGACTTCATTCCTCTGCGTTTAAGGTGAGGCAGGACATCATGGCTGAAGAGGGAAGCAGAGAAAAACTGCTCACATAGTGATCAGGAAGCAGATAGAGAGGTCTCCACTTGCCAGATACAAGTATATATCCCTAGCCACATCCCCAATAAACCAGTTCCTCCAGCCACACCCCACCTCCAGTTATTTCCAGTTAACTCAGTTAATTCCATAAGGGATTAATTCACTGCTTACATTAAGGATATGACCCAATCGTTTTTCCTCCAAACCTTCTTGCATTGTCTCACATGTGAGCTTTTGGGGGACACGTCACCTTCAAACCACAACAGAAACTTTTACTTAGCCTCATCAGGGACCTCGGCTCAGGGCACAGAGTTCTTGGAACTTGAGACTCACTGGCACCAGGGAGTTGAAGAGATCATAATGTGGAATGACAGTGTTTGTATGACACCCTACATCCTGACCAGCAGGACGTCAAAGCAACTCAGAGTGACCATGAAATCCAGAGGAATGTCGTTGTTCAGGTGGGATACACTCCTGGGACTGAGTGCCAGAGGTGGTGCATCCTGCCCACCCTGCCAGAAACTGATGTGCCTGAATGTCCTGTAGGTTGTGAGCTGTGGCCAGTAACCTAGACATCACCTCATCCACTAACCCCAAATGTCTTACCACATAAGAGAAAAAAGGATGTAACAACCACCTCCACTCCCATGGAGTCGCCCAGCAGCAGCTGCCAGATCCAGTTGTAATCTCCTTTTGTGTGTGTTGCTCAGGATAGAGCAGGACCTTTAAGTAAGCTTCATAGTAATCACTCTACATTAATTGAACCCTTATTATGTTTTACGCATTAGACACACTACATACCTTAGAAGATGGAAAGACCTCCCAATGCTCCTGGATAGGCAGAATTAATATTGTTAAAGTGACCATACCTCTAAAAGTGTTCCTAAAATTTAATGTAATTCCTACTAAAATCCCAATGACATTCTTCATAGAACTAGAAAAATAAATCATGAAATTCATTTAGAAAAATAAAAGACCCAGAATAATCAAAACAATCCTTAGCAAGAAAAGTGAGCAGGAGACATCACAATACCAGACCTCAAACTATACTACAGAGCTATAGTAATAAAAACAGCATGGTAATGGCACCAAAACAGACACATAGACCAATGATACACAACAGAAGACACAGAAACAAACCTACATAAATACAGTTACGTCATACTAGACAAAGGCACCAAAAACATTTCCTGGAGAAAAGATAGCCTATTCAACAAGTGGTGCTGGGAAAAATGGAAAGCCACGTGTAACAAAATGAAGTTAAACCTTTATTTCTGACACTGCACAAAACTCAACTCAAAGCAGATCAAAGACTTAGACAATAGAACAGAGAGCCTGTGAATATTAGAAGAAAAAGTATGCCCGAACTTTCACCATGTTGGCCTAGGATCTGACTCCCTTGACAAAACTCCTAAAGCGTAAGAAGTAAAATCAAGAATCACTAAGTGGGATGGATTAAAACTACAAAGCTTATTCTCATCAAAAGAAGCAATCAATAATGTGAAGAGAGAGCCCACAGATTGGGAGAAAATCTTTACAACATGTACCTCAGATAAAGCATTAATCGCTAGGACATAAAAAGAACTCAAAAAACTTCATACCAAAAAAAAACAAATAACGCAGTCAATAAATGGACTAAGGAACTGAACAGATACTTATATACTTCACAGGAGAAGATATACAATCGGCCAACAAATATATGAAAAAAGGTTCAACATCTCTAGTAATTAGAGAAATGCAAATCAAAACTGCTCCAAGATTTCACCTCACTCCAATCAGAGTGGCAATTATCAAGAATACAAGCAACAATAAATGTTGGCCATTCCCGGGTTTATACCCAAAGGAATTAAAATCAGCATACTACAGTGACACAGCCACATCAATGTTTATAGCAACACAACTCACAAGGGCTAAACTGTGGAACCAACCTAGGTGTCCTTCAACAGGTGAATGCATAAAGAAAATGTGAAACACATGCATGATGGAATATTATTCAGCTTCAAAAAAGAATGAAATAATGGCGTTTGCCGGTAAATGAATGGAGTTGGAGAATATCATGCTAAGTGAAATAAGCCAAATCCAAAAAACCAAAAGCCAAATGTTTTCTCTGACATGCAGGGAAATAAGGGGTGATGTGCTATGGAAGAATAGAGTTACTTTATATGAGGTAGAAGAGGGTGATGGGTGGGGAAGGGGTATGGGAATAGGAAAGACTTTTGAGTGAAAGACATCATTACTTTATTTATATATATATGACTGCATGACCAATGTGATCCTACCATATGTACAATCAGAAAAATGAGAAATTACACTTCACTTATGTATGATTTCTTAAAATACATAAATGCATTCTATTGTCATGTATAAATAATTATAACAAATTAAAAATTTTTAAAAATCATGAAGATTGGAGTAAAACTGATTTGAAGTGAAAGCAAGAAAATGTAACTGAAGTTTCGCAATGAAACACACACACACACACACACACACACACACAAACAGCACAAAAACTAAAATTCTCCCAGCTATATTTTACACATGGAGAGCTATTTTCTGGATGAATTTAATTGGAGAAAATCTGTTATATGAACACGTTAATACTTATTCTTTTATCTCCCGACACTTACAAATAATACATATGGTTAAAACAGCATGAGAGTGAATTTTTACTTGAAAACTTTTTTTCTTAGCTCCAGGTGAAAAAGGGCAAACTATTAAAATGACACATGGCACGTCATTTTGGTGACCGCCAGGGAAGGGCAGGAAGAAGCTGCCAGCAGCTCTGTGAGTCCCAGCGGGGCAGATATGCCAGGGCTGAAGGTACAGGAAGCCTCCTGTCCCAACCCCGGGTTTACTTTTTGTGTGCACTTCACTGTGTAAAATCCAGTGTCAACCGAACCCAAAGACAGAAGTAATTCCACATGGCTGCACTATGTTTTTATGTGAGTAGCAGCCTTGAGATGTCACACAAATCTACTCCCCAAATCTCGAGTATTCACTCTCCACCACCTTCACCTGGGACCAGGAGAAGCTATTGGGAGGGGAGACACCCAGCCACTGCTCCAGGCAGGCCCACCCCTGCCACTGGCCCTGCAAATGGGATTATGGAGATGAAGCCACAGGGCACGATGGAGTCTCCAATGTCTTCGCAGGGGTGTTTCCTCCAACAGTCGCAACCCACCCTCCCCACACTCTTCAGGGAGGAGTCTGAACTAGGAAAAGTATTCCTCCTGGTCACAGTGACCAGTTCAAAGTGAATCAAGAATACACTGGCTCAAGGGGAGCATCTCCATCTAGACTCTGTCAAGGGACGCAAGTCCCCATCTCCACTGGCTTAAGGCAAGTGAGTCCCCATCTACCCTGGCTCAAGGTGAGCAAGTATATCCAGTGAGCAGTGGAGGGAGCCACAGCGGTCCAGGCCTTGGACAGGATAGCTGCTGGACTCCGGCCTTGCCCTGAGGCCTCTCTCTTAAAAACCTAACAAAGCAAAACAACAAAAAACCCAACTGCCTTTTTAAAATCTTTGAAACATCAATTTTATTATACAATTTGTGAATAAAAAATAAAAACAAAATGAAGAGTAAACTTCTCCCAAAGTATGGGAGAAACAGGACAAAGGGCAGGGCAGGGGAAGTGTCCCAGGGAAAAGTCTCTGAAGGGTTCCACAGGGCGAAGTCTGTCCGATGGGTTTCGCAGGTGGGGGCGCAGGGGTCTTCGGGTGGATGCAGAGGCGCGGCTCGGGAATCCATGCGGAGAAGCCTGAACCAGTGGACACACCTCACTCGCTCGCACAGCATGAGGTCGGCATCGGCACAGCGCAGGCTCTCCTGGCTGTCCGTCGGTTCTGTCAGTCTGGACTGGGCATTTCCAGTGGAGCCACTCTCTTTCTGGACAGTGGCCCACGCAAGCAGGGGATGCAGCAGAGGTGGCTGAGGCATTTGGCGATCCTCCTCCTCACCCTCTTCCAACCCCGGCTGCTGTCCGGGGCTTGGCCAGAGGAGGGACCTTGGGAGGAGGAGGGGCTGGGAACAGGGTCAGGCTGGGAGGCGAGGCTGGCAGTGGGTGTGTCCTCGTGGAGCAAGCAGAGAGGGAGGGCGGGCACGCTGGCGCTTGCAGCAGCCTTGTGCTGGGGCTGCTTGGCCTCCCGGGGCTGCTGCTGCTCACAGGGCAAGGGAAGGGCAGGCTCACTGGGCAGCTTCTTGGGGCAGGGCTCCGCGGGGCCAGGGCGCTGCTCGGGCTTCACCTGGGGTGCCCAGGCCTCCCCCTGGCCTCTCTGGCTCTCCAGGATGCGATAGGTGGCCATCGCGTGGTTGAATTTGCGACTCACCACAGACACCCAGGTGTGGTAGTGGTCGAAACCCAGGCAGACCATTTTTGTCAGAATTTCGGGATCGGGGAGTTTGGGCAGCGCCTCACAAGCAGGACTGGCTGAAGCTTCCTCGCCCCGGGTCAGCCACGGGTGCCCCAATACCTGGTCGATGGTGGGCCTCTGCCTGGGGTTGATGGTGAGGATGTCCCGGATGAGGCGCTGGGCGTCCTCGGAGACGTGCTGGGGAATGTGGTAGGTGCCCCGCCTGATGAGCCTCTTCACCTTCCCGTCGGTGCTTGCCGCAAACGGGCATCTGCCTGTGAGCATAGCGTAGAGGAGGACCCCCAGGCTCCAGACGTCTGCCGGGGGGCCCTCGAATAACTTCTCACAGACGATTTCAGGGGCAATGTAGAAGAGAGTGCCCCAGAACCTGTTGAGCTTCCTCCCAGGCGTGAATCTGGTGCTCAGGCCAAAGTCTATGAGCTTGACCCTGCCGCTGGCATCCACCACCACGTTGTCCGGCTTCAGGTCCAGGTGCACGATCCCGTTCCTGTGGCAGTGCTGCACGGCCCGCACGATCTGCCTGAACAGCGTGCGGGCCTCCTCCTCCTGCATGCCACCAGTTTCCGGGATGAGGTCCCAGAGCTCTCCCCCACCTGCGTGCTCCATGACCAGGTACATGTAGTCCTTGGTCTGGAAGACCTGGAAGAGGTGGATCACATTCGGGTGGTCCAAGCCCGCCATCATATCTGGTTCAGATAGGAAGCAGAAGTTCGAGGCCCCTTTGGCCAAGACCTTCACCGCAACCTCTGTCCCAGTGAGGAGATGGCGGGCAAGTTTCACCTGGGCGAAGCCCCCTGCCCTAATGTTCTTCAGGACCATGTAATGGTCCTCGAAGGCAGGCTCACACCAAGAGCTCTGCCCCCGCAGCTCTACACTGCTCTGGCTACTCTCGCAGCTCATCCTAAACCGGAACCAGGATGCTAGCTACTTAGCTAAAAAAAAAATAACAATCAAAAACAAAAAACAAACAAAACCCCCAAATACAAAAGCAAAGAAAAATAAAAGGGGAAAAAAATAAACCAAATCAAAAAACCCAAAATCCAAAGACCACAACCACCAACCACCAGCCACCAACCGCCAACCACCACAAACGCTCTAACTATCTGGGAGTCCGACAGGTCACCACCAAGAGCTTCCTGTACTTATGGACAAAAAACCCAGCTGAGGCCACTCTCTTATATACCCGTGGTTTGAGATTCCCTCACAATGGCTCCTTGTGAGGTCAGAGTAAGAAATGTCCCAGCCACACCTGGGCATAACCCACAGGGGTCATCTCACTCTGGGGCCTCCAGGACCTTCCCCACTTTCATAATAAGAATAAGAGAGGACTCTGGAAGGTTTTTTGATTAAGTGGGTTATGGAGAATGATGTGTACTTGTTTAGAAATTAAATTTTGTAGGATACTTCAGTGTTCTCTCCTTTTGAGTCTGAAAATCTGTAATCGCTTCGTGTCTTTGAAAGACCTCATCATATCTGCACTCAAAGTTTCCACTTCTCTGCTGCCTGAACCCAGCAGCTTTCCTCCTCTGGGCCTTTGCCACATGGTGGACTACCTCACCTTGGGCAGAGCAATGGAGTCAACCATCTAGGAAATGAGACCTAGAGAACTTTTTTCTCCTCCAAGTTGTTCTTCTTGGGTATTTGGTCACAGAGAAAAAAGCGCTAATAAAACACAGCAATACATCACTGTGCCCAGTTTGACAAATGGACTTCTCTGTGTGTGTGTGTGTGTGTGTGTGTGTGTGCGCGTGCCAAACCCACGCATGATTCTCAGAACTAAACCAGGTCATTGCACTTACTGGAGAAGCTCTATTAATGTGTACATCCCATTCTTGGGGTCTGGGCTTCCTGTACTCACCAACTCTCAATCCTGTTACATTTATGCTGAACTATCAACAGGAATTTTGGAGGGATACACACATTCAAACACAACATAGGATAAACAAGAGCCCAGGGAGTTGGTCCCCACTAGATGTGCCCTATATAAGGGAAGTCCTTCAGGTTGCCCTAAGGGACATTACATAGGAACTCAGATCTGGGTGGAGACAAAGATTCTTGGTAAATCTAATTTGTGACAAATTATAAAAGTTTGTGTTACTTTTGTTTTCTATAAGATGTAAGAGAACAAAGTATCAAAACCCCCTAATTTTATTCTGTGGTGTGAAATAAATACCTTATGTAACACTGTAGCATCAGTAAGTGAGGGGCAGGGTCTTAGAAGTACAGTAGCTGCCTCTGAACACTACTGAAGTCAGGTTGCTATAGATTTACATCAGAATGGCATCTCCTTGTCATGTTAAATGGAACCCCCAGGGGAACAACAAAGCAATCCTAGTAGAGCACACCCCAAATGAGAGGTAAGTGAATTAAAAGGTTTCATTACGATCATGAACTAAATAGGAAGGAAGATAATCAAACAGCGAAGCAAGTCACATTGAATCAAAGCTTGTGGTCTTCTCCTTATAAGGATACAAGGTAGTCTGAACCAGGGGCCCCTCCCTGATCTCCTCATAAGGGCATGAGCCAAGCTGAACCAGGGCCCTACCCTGATCTCCTTATAATGACACAAAGCACAGTGAACCGAGGGCATGATGAATACCTTGTTCTAGCACATGTCAAAACTCTATTCTATAAGCACTTCTCCTAGTCTATGAACTATCTTAAGTGAGAACAGGGACTAGACCTTATTTAATTTTTGATACCCAGCATCTAGTATAGAAAATAACACCTAGGAATTTTTCACTTAATGTTGGTCAATTATTTGTTTTCCTGATTGAGTGGGTAGGTGAATGGATGGATAGGTAGATGGATGGACAGATTACTGAGTGATTTGAGGAATGGATGGGTGAAAAAAGGAGAATGGAAGGATGAACAGTTAGATATATGGTTGTGATATGAGTCTTTAAAGTCAGATCTGGTCTTTTTTCACCTGGTGTTGAAGATAAAACACCCAAGAAATGCCAGGCAAGAGCGAAAAGTAAATTTTTTTTTATGAGATGAGAAAGAGATTACCCCAAAGAGGAAGGAACACAGAGCTGGTGCTTGTGGACCTGGGGTGTCTTGCCCCTTTGTAGATCTTAGTTTTCCTTTCTCTCAAGCCTATATGACTTAAAGGTAGGCAAAGACCAAGATGCAGAAAAAGAACCATCAAGGGAATTTATTGTTTTTGTTAGAGTGATCCTTCCCCTACCCCAGAGTTTTTAGCAGCCTGTGATGTGTAATAGCTATCTACTTATTTCCTTTTATTTGATAATCAACTATCCTTCTTTTTCCCTTGTCTCAGTTGGTTGACAACTCAGTGGCTGGCTCATGGGAGGATGTAAGGTGTCTAGAGAAGGGTCCGATACATATAATAAATTGTAACTATGTATTTCTGTTCTCTTATAGCATAGAATTCTTTTATTTTCATATGCTGAAACATTTGTTTCTAAAAAATTCCACTCATTTAACCTATTTTAGTACTGTTCTTGAAATACTGTTGTTGTGATGATAGAAAAAATATACACATTGTTTCACTTGTGGTTTTATTTGTGCAGAGAACCAAAGTGCAAATGCTCTCTGTATAAAACCTGCAGCTTTATGTTCCAAAGCTAAGCCTTAAACTGTTAAAAACAAACGTCAAACAAAAAATTACTTGGCATAAACTGGAATAAACTATGTGCTTTCTCCTCAAGGACATTAGCTTTTCCATTATGTGAGTGGGAGGGGCTTTCTCTGTCATCAAAATCTGGGATACTATTGCTAAATAACAAACTTATAGTGAAAAATATCAATTGAATCATGGTTGCAGGTTCTGTTGGGTCAGAAATTAAGACAGAGTGGGGGAGGGTTGTGGCTTGCCTCTGCTTCATGTTCTCTAGACTCTCATCTAGGAAGACTCAAAGACATGAGTGGGACTTGGTGGCTGAGGATTGGAATCATTGGGAGTCTCATTCGCCTGTCTGGCACCTGAGCTGAGGTGTCTTGCACACTGAGCTCAGCAGGACTGTCAATCAGAGTGCATAGATGAGTCCTCTCCATGCAGTTGGGCTCCCTGAAAATGTGGCAGCCTCAGGATAGTGGGATAGATAACAAGACAGATTGTGTATCTAGCACAAGTGTTCCAGTGGGCAAGGCAGAAGCCTTCTTGCCTGTTAGTCAAAACATCCTTGGTGGTCACAAAGTATCAACTCCATCTTATTTTATTGTTTGAAGTAGTTCTCAGGCTATCCAGGTTTCCAGGCAGGAGACATAAACCTCACACCTTGATGGGAGGCATGTAAAAAGTTTTACAGTCAAGTTTAAATCCCTCATTCCTAAATATTAGAACCTGATGCATAAATTCTACAGAGGCAGAATTACCTTAATTCATTCTACCACACTTTGGGCCTCACTTTTATTGATATATATCATTCACTTTTTGTGAGAAATCAAATTTCTAACCTCCACATCATGCCCAGAATGGACTGGCAACAAGGGGTAAGAAAACTACCTCCTAAGACAATGTTGAGAAAGGAATCCTTGGCCCTGGCTGAACTTTCGCAGGGAACTGTCTCATGTTCTGCAAATTTCCATGCTCTGTTCAGGACAAAGCAGTTGGGCACAGAATAACAGGCCACAACAGGGCAAGTACGCTGAGAGCAGTGACCCACACCAAACCTAAAACACCCCACAGCACTCCTTGTCCTTAGGATCTTGTCCATTGGCCTTATTATTCTTCCAGAGTGCAATGAATTTCTGGAAATACCCAGACACAGGGGAAGAGCAGCAGTTTCGTGTGCATTCAGATTTTTGACATGTTTGGAGCTAACTGATTCCTGTAAGAGACAGTATTAGTCAGCTATTCTGCTGCTGTGATTGAAGGACCCAAACAGAACAACTGTAGAATGAAAAAAGCACTGAAGTATCCTACAAATTTTAATTTCTAAACAAGTACACATCATTCTCCATAACCCACTTAATCAAAAAACCTTCCAGAGTCCTCTCTTATTCTTATTATGAAAGTGGGGAAGGTCCTGGAGGCCCCAGAGTGAGATGACCCCTGTGGGTTATGCCCAGGTGTGGCTGGGACATTTCTTACTCTGACCTCACAAGGAGCCATTGTGAGGGAATCTCAAACCACGGGTATATAAGAGAGTGGCCTCAGCTGGGTTTTTTGTCCATAAGTACAGGAAGCTCTTGGTGGTGACCTGTCGGACTCCCAGATAGTTAGAGCGTTTGTGGTGGTTGGCGGTTGGTGGCTGGTGGTTGGTGGTTGTGGTCTTTGGATTTTGGGTTTTTTGATTTGGTTTATTTTTTTCCCCTTTTATTTTTCTTTGCTTTTGTATTTGGGGGTTTTGTTTGTTTTTTGTTTTTGATTGTTATTTTTTTTTTAGCTAAGTAGCTAGCATCCTGGTTCCGGTTTAGGATGAGCTGCGAGAGTAGCCAGAGCAGTGTAGAGCTGCGGGGGCAGAGCTCTTGGTGTGAGCCTGCCTTCGAGGACCATTACATGGTCCTGAAGAACATTAGGGCAGGGGGCTTCGCCCAGGTGAAACTTGCCCGCCATCTCCTCACTGGGACAGAGGTTGCGGTGAAGGTCTTGGCCAAAGGGGCCTCGAACTTCTGCTTCCTATCTGAACCAGATATGATGGCGGGCTTGGACCACCCGAATGTGATCCACCTCTTCCAGGTCTTCCAGACCAAGGACTACATGTACCTGGTCATGGAGCACGCAGGTGGGGGAGAGCTCTGGGACCTCATCCCGGAAACTGGTGGCATGCAGGAGGAGGAGGCCCGCACGCTGTTCAGGCAGATCGTGCGGGCCGTGCAGCACTGCCACAGGAACGGGATCGTGCACCTGGACCTGAAGCCGGACAACGTGGTGGTGGATGCCAGCGGCAGGGTCAAGCTCATAGACTTTGGCCTGAGCACCAGATTCACGCCTGGGAGGAAGCTCAACAGGTTCTGGGGCACTCTCTTCTACATTGCCCCTGAAATCGTCTGTGAGAAGTTATTCGAGGGCCCCCCGGCAGACGTCTGGAGCCTGGGGGTCCTCCTCTACGCTATGCTCACAGGCAGATGCCCGTTTGCGGCAAGCACCGACGGGAAGGTGAAGAGGCTCATCAGGCGGGGCACCTACCACATTCCCCAGCACGTCTCCGAGGACGCCCAGCGCCTCATCCGGGACATCCTCACCATCAACCCCAGGCAGAGGCCCACCATCGACCAGGTATTGGGGCACCCGTGGCTGACCCGGGGCGAGGAAGCTTCAGCCAGTCCTGCTTGTGAGGCGCTGCCCAAACTCCCCGATCCCGAAATTCTGACAAAAATGGTCTGCCTGGGTTTCGACCACTACCACACCTGGGTGTCTGTGGTGAGTCGCAAATTCAACCACGCGATGGCCACCTATCGCATCCTGGAGAGCCAGAGAGGCCAGGGGGAGGCCTGGGCACCCCAGGTGAAGCCTGAGCAGCGCCCTGGCCCCGTGGAGCCCTGCCCCAAGAAGCTGCCCAGTGAGCCTGCCCTTCCCTTGCCCTGTGAGCAGCAGCAGCCCCGGGAGGCCAAGCAGCCCCAGCACAAGGCTGCTGCAAGCGCCAGCGTGCCCGCCCTCCCTCTCTGCTTGCTCCACGAGGACACACCCACTGCCAGCCTCGCCTCCCAGCCTGACCCTGTTCCCAGCCCCTCCTCCTCCCAAGGTCCCTCCTCTGGCCAAGCCCCGGACAGCAGCCGGGGTTGGAAGAGGGTGAGGAGGAGGATCGCCAAATGCCTCAGCCACCTCTGCTGCATCCCCTGCTTGCGTGGGCCACTGTCCAGAAAGAGAGTGGCTCCACTGGAAATGCCCAGTCCAGACTGACAGAACCGACGGACAGCCAGGAGAGCCTGCGCTGTGCCGATGCCGACTTCATGCTGTGCGAGCGAGTGAGGTGTGTCCACTGGTTCAGGCTTCTCCGCATGGATTCCCGAGCCGCGCCTCTGCATCCACCCGAAGACCCCTGCGCCCCCACCTGCGAAACCCATCGGACAGACTTCGCCCTGTGGAACCCTTCAGAGACTTTTCCCTGGGACACTTCCCCTGCCCTGCCCTTTGTCCTGTTTCTCCCATACTTTGGGAGAAGTTTACTCTTCATTTTGTTTTTATTTTTTATTCACAAATTGTATAATAAAATTGATGTTTCAAAGATTTTAAAAAGGCAGTTGGGTTTTTTGTTGTTTTGCTTTGTTAGGTTTTTAAGAGAGAGGCCTCAGGGCAAGGCCGGAGTCCAGCAGCTATCCTGTCCAAGGCCTGGACCGCTGTGGCTCCCTCCACTGCTCACTGGATATACTTGCTCACCTTGAGCCAGGGTAGATGGGGACTCACTTGCCTTAAGCCAGTGGAGATGGGGACTTGCGTCCCTTGACAGAGTCTAGATGGAGATGCTCCCCTTGAGCCAGTGTATTCTTGATTCACTTTGAACTGGTCACTGTGACCAGGAGGAATACTTTTCCTAGTTCAGACTCCTCCCTGAAGAGTGTGGGGAGGGTGGGTTGCGACTGTTGGAGGAAACACCCCTGCGAAGACATTGGAGACTCCATCGTGCCCTGTGGCTTCATCTCCATAATCCCATTTGCAGGGCCAGTGGCAGGGGTGGGCCTGCCTGGAGCAGTGGCTGGGTGTCTCCCCTCCCAATAGCTTCTCCTGGTCCCAGGTGAAGGTGGTGGAGAGTGAATACTCGAGATTTGGGGAGTAGATTTGTGTGACATCTCAAGGCTGCTACTCACATAAAAACATAGTGCAGCCATGTGGAATTACTTCTGTCTTTGGGTTCGGTTGACACTGGATTTTACACAGTGAAGTGCACACAAAAAGTAAACCCGGGGTTGGGACAGGAGGCTTCCTGTACCTTCAGCCCTGGCATATCTGCCCCGCTGGGACTCACAGAGCTGCTGGCAGCTTCTTCCTGCCCTTCCCTGGCGGTCACCAAAATGACGTGCCATGTGTCATTTTAATAGTTTGCCCTTTTTCACCTGGAGCTAAGAAAAAAAGTTTTCAAGTAAAAATTCACTCTCATGCTGTTTTAACCATATGTATTATTTGTAAGTGTCGGGAGATAAAAGAATAAGTATTAACGTGTTCATATAACAGATTTTCTCCAATTAAATTCATCCAGAAAATAGCTCTCCATGTGTAAAATATAGCTGGGAGAATTTTAGTTTTTGTGCTGTTTGTGTGTGTGTGTGTGTGTGTGTGTGTGTGTGTTTCATTGCGAAACTTCAGTTACATTTTCTTGCTTTCACTTCAAATCAGTTTTACTCCAATCTTCATGATTTTTAAAAATTTTTAATTTGTTATAATTATTTATACATGACAATAGAATGCATTTATGTATTTTAAGAAATCATACATAAGTGAAGTGTAATTTCTCATTTTTCTGATTGTACATATGGTAGGATCACATTGGTCATGCAGTCATATATATATAAATAAAGTAATGATGTCTTTCACTCAAAAGTCTTTCCTATTCCCATACCCCTTCCCCACCCATCACCCTCTTCTACCTCATATAAAGTAACTCTATTCTTCCATAGCACATCACCCCTTATTTCCCTGCATGTCAGAGAAAACATTTGGCTTTTGGTTTTTTGGATTTGGCTTATTTCACTTAGCATGATATTCTCCAACTCCATTCATTTACCGGCAAACGCCATTATTTCATTCTTTTTTGAAGCTGAATAATATTCCATCATGCATGTGTTTCACATTTTCTTTATGCATTCACCTGTTGAAGGACACCTAGGTTGGTTCCACAGTTTAGCCCTTGTGAGTTGTGTTGCTATAAACATTGATGTGGCTGTGTCACTGTAGTATGCTGATTTTAATTCCTTTGGGTATAAACCCGGGAATGGCCAACATTTATTGTTGCTTTTATTCTTGATAATTGCCACTCATTAAATTTTGTAGGATATTTCAGTGCTCTTTTCCTTTGAGTCTGAAAATCTGTAATCACTTCATGTCTTTGAAAGACTTCATCATATCTACACTCAAGGTTTCCACTCAAGGTGTTCCTCACCTTGGTCAGAGCAATGGATTCAACCATCTAGGAACTGAGACCTAGAGAACTTTTTTCTCTTCCAAGTTGTTCTTTTTGGGTGTTTTGATCACAGACAGAAAAGAGGTAATAAAGCACAGCCATACATCACCATGCTCAGTTTTACAAATGAACGTTTGTGTGTGTGGTGTGTGTGTTTGTGTGTGTGTGTGTGTGTGTGTGTGTGTGTGGCCCACGCGTGGTTCTGGGAACTAAACCAAGCCATTGCAGTTGCTGGAGAAGTTCTATTAATGTGTACATCCCATCCCTGAGGTCTGGGCTTCCTGGACTCACCAACTCTCAATCCTGTTAAACTGAGACTGAACTGTCATCAGGAATTTTGGAGGGATACACACATTAAAACACAGCACAGGATAAATAAATTGGGAGCTGTTCCCCACTAGATGTTCCCTGTGTGAGAGGCACATTAGATAGGAACGCAGATCTGGATAGAGACAGAAAGATTCTTGTAAAGCTAATTTGTGAGAAATTATAAAAGCTAGTGTTAATTTTGTTTTCTGTAAGATGTAAGAGAACAAAGTATCAAAACACCCTTATTTTATTCTATGGTGTGGAATGAACACCTTATGTAACACTGTAACATCAGTAAGAGAGTGGACCCAGAGCTGGTGCCAGTGGGCATGGGGGTGTCTTGCCCCTTTATAGATTCTAGGTTTCCTTTGTCCTCAAGCCTATATGACCAAAAGGCAGGAAAAGACCAAGGGGGAGGAAAAGAGCCTTCCAGGGGGTGATTGCTTTTGTTGGAAAATATGATCCTTCCCTCCTGCAAAGGTGTTGGCAACCAGTGATGTGGAACAGCTAACTTCTTACTTCCTTTTTTTTTTTTTTTTTTATAATTAGTCATGTCTTTTGCCCATGTCTCAGTTGGCAGGCTGGGCAGCTGACTGGATGGGAGGATGTAAAGTTTCTGGAGAAGTGTCTGATACATATAATAAATTGTAACTGTGTATTTCCATTGTCTTACAACATAGAATTTCTTTATTTTCATATAGTGAAACATTAGTGTCTAAAACTCACTGAACCTATTTGAATACTGTACATGGAAGACTGTTGTTCTCATGATAGAAAAAATAAATGTGCACATTGTTTCACAGGTGTTTTATTTGTGCAGAGAACCAAAGTGCAAATGCATTCTGCATAAAACCTGCCCCTCTATGTTACCAAGCTAAACCTTAAACTGTTTAAAAAAATTATTGTCTTAAATTGGAATAAACTACGTGCTTTCTCCTCAAGGATATTAGCTTTTCCATTATGGGAGTGGAAAGGGCTTCCTCTGTCATAATCTGTTTTGGCTACTATTGCTAAATAACAAACTGCCTCAAAACTTAGTAGTGAAAAATATCAATTGAATCATGGTTACAGGTTTCATTGGGTCAGAAATTAGAGTATGGGGGGGGGGGGCGCAACTTGCCTCCGCTTCATATTCTCTGGAATCTCATCTAGGAAGACTCAAAGATATGAGTCAGGGGACTAGAATCATTAGGAGTCTCATTCGCCTGTCTGGCACCTGAGCTGAGGTGTCTTGCACACTGAGCTCAGCAGGACTGTCAATCAGAGTGCACAGATGAGTCCTCTCTCCATGCAGTTGGGCTCCCTCCAAACGTGGCAGCCTCAGGATAGTGGGATGGATAACAAGACAGATTGTGGCTCCAGCACAAGCATTCCAGTGGGCAAGGCAGAAGCCTCCTTGCCTGTTAGTCATAACAGCCTTGGTGTTCACATAGTGTCACCTCCATCCTATTTTATTGTTTGAAGTAGTTCCCAGGCTATCTAGGTTTCCAGGCAGGAGACATAAACCTCACACCTTGAATGTAGGCATGTAAGAGTTTTACAGTCATGTTTATACCTCCTCACCCCTAAGTGTTTGAACCTAACGTGTGAAATCCTTTGGAAGGCACTTACCTTAAGTCATTCCATCACACTTTGGACCTCATTTTTATTGACATATATCATCCACTTTTGTGAGAAATCAGATCTCTAGCCTCCCTACCATGTCCAGAATGTGCTGGCAACAAGGAGGCAAGAACCTCCCTTCCTGGGTCCAGCGCTTATCATGGACAAAGCCAATGTTTAGAAAGGAACCCTTGGCACTGGTTGGACCTTGGCAGGGAACTGCCTCATGTTCTGGAGGTTAAAAGGACCCATTCTTTGTTCAGGGCAATGCAGTCAAGCACAGAATAACAGGACACAACTGGGCAAGCACGCTAAGAGCAGTGACCCACACCAAACCTCCATCACCCTACAGCACTCCTTGTCCTTAGGATCTTGTTCACTTGCCTCCAAAAGCTCACAACCATCTCACAATGCAAAATATATTTTTTTCCATTTCCAAGAGTCCCCATAGTCTCAACAGTTCTGAGATTGCTCAAGTTCCAAGTCCAAAGTCTTCTCTGAGGCTCAAGGCAATCTCACATTGTGAGTTGCTGAAAAATTAAAAGAAAAATTTAAAAGTATTCAATATGTGAAGGTACAGAGTAAACATTTCCATTCACAAACATATGGGCATAGAAAAACTGATGGAACCAAAGCAAGATCAAAATCCAGCTGGGCAATCAAGTCCAGTAGCTCTGTGTTGGGCATCTGGGCACATGGCATGGTGTCCTCTCCAAATGGCATATGTAGCTCTGCCCCTGTAGCCTTGTTTGCTGCAGCCCAGGTGGCCTTTCTTTTGACTTGCCTCTGCTCAGTTCCTGAAGCTTTCCTAGGACCATGTCCCACATTACTGGCATTTCTTAATCTCTGGGATCTCCACTGCAGCTTCAGTTTCCTCCTCATATCTCCACATTTTGCCTTTTTGAGGGGTGCCTGCAGGGACTCCAACCCTGCTGCCCTTTGCCTGGCTTCATTTCCTCAGGTCTCCAGGTAAGACAGGAATAACATGGTGGATGAGTGTGTGGCAGAGGGAAGCAGCTCCCATGGTGATCAGGAAGCAGAAAGAGAGTCTCCACTTGCTAGATACAAATACATACCCCAGAGCTATTCCCGAATTCCCACTTCCTCCAGACACACCCTACCACTTCAGGTACCACTCAGTTAATCCCTATCAGGGGATTAATTCACTGATTAGTTAAGACTGTCACATCCCAATCATTTCTCCTCTGAATCTTCTTGCATTGTCTCACACATGAGCTTTTGGGGGACACCTTGCATTCAAATCACAACAGATCCTGCAAGAAGTGATTTATAAGCATCATTATATATACTCCTCATAATAGCACTTATTTTTCCAGGAATAGGTGACTCGGACAAGTTCAATAACGTGTCTAAGATCAACAGCAAGTAAGCAATAGCACTGGAAATGCTATCCAGTCCTTGAATCTCCAGCACCAAAAATCTTAATCATTGTACAATAGGCCTACCCTTTATTCTGTTGATGTGCCACAGGTTGACTTCTTCTGGATAAGCTAGAACACCAAAAGGGTAAGAAGAGAACTGTGTTGAATCAAAATCCAAACTATACTCAAATAAATCTTTTTTAGAAACATAAGAATCGCATCTGCCTGTTAGGAGGGGAAAAAAAAAAAAAAAAGCCTGGGAAACAGTTCTTAACATTTTCCACTTGAAACAGACTATTTTTAACATTTTCTCCTTCAGTCAAATGACAAAAGTGTAAGGTGTAAGGGTGTTGTTGTGTTGTTTTCCCTCCCAAGTTACTAATGGGCCAATTAGCAATTTCTAATTTGGTCTACTACTCCCTTCCATCTGAGTCGATTATTAACCCAAATAAGACAACTGTCACAAACCATAGTTGAGGCTTTTCCCTTACAGAATACATGTATCTCTGGACATTAAGATGACTCATAGAAATTATACATATGACACAAATGTTATGTAAAGGACGAAAATAAGGCAGATTATCAACCTGAGCAACGTTCTTGTGCTTTCACTAATGCCTGCTAATCAGAATTCCATTCATGGCATAGAAACATTGGAACCTTCCAGCTGATCCTGCAGTTCTTCTGGTTTCTCTCACTCCGACACCTTCTCATCCTTTGACTGCTCTTTGTGAATTTACATGATTATTAAAATTCCACTTCTGGAACAGGATCCAAATTCGCTTCAGCTTCCTCTGGAATCCAAGAGTAGAGTCAGGCCTCAAAGAGAAGTTTCCAAACTTTTCCTCCTGACAACCAGGTCCTGCAAAAGCACTTGGAGTCATCCAAGTGCCAAGATGGGGCACATCTTGGTCCCAACAGTTCTCTCTCTCTCTCTCTCTCTCTCTCTCTCTCTCTCTCTCTCTCTCTTTCTCTCTCCCCCCCCCACACACACCTATCCTCTTTCAGTCAACCCCCTACACCAACCCATCCTCCTCCCTTATTTTGAAATAAAATTCCCATAGAATCCTATCATTCAAAAATACTCATTGCTGTTTACGCTGAGAAGGATGGAAAAGAACACAGAGAGGAATTGATGAAAACAAACCCAGGAAAATGGCAAAGTTCTGGAGACCCATGCCCATGCTGCTGTGGAATTCCTCCTCTCATCTGTGGTCTTTGATAACATGATCAGATCACCTGAGGGCCTTCAGGTTCTCTGCCTGTACTCAGGAACACAGCTCCTGAATTCCGCTTATTGAGACCCCAGCACTTTCCCAGCCTCAGTCATAGTAAATAGAAGATATTATCCATTGATCAACAGACTAAGAGTAAGACATTGAGAGGCTACTCTTTGTGATCTTACTTCAGCCTCTTTGTGCTATCTGCATTTCACAGAAGAAAAAAACAGATTCAGTCCCTGAAGTCGAAATGCATGTGTAGAGCATGGATTTGAAATGATGACTTTCTCATTCCTGAATCCACCCTGCTTGCTTCATTGTCCATTCTTTCCTGAAGTTATACTGGGATATTACTTAAATGAATGACATTTGGTGTCCTCTAATCTTAAATGGGTCATTTCTTTTATGACCAGGCAATGCAATCATTCCCCACCAGACCCAATACCCCTTCTCCCACAGGTAGACAAAATGGGGGGTGGGAGACTCTTGTTGAATTCTATTTCAGTAAGGGAATAAAGACATTTTCTTATCTATACCATGACATACAAAAATCTCTAAAGTCCTACCCCCTAGTCATAAATCTCCCTGGAAGAGAATCCATGCCTCATACATCACTCTGTATAAAGCACTCTTTATGAGGAGTACATAGGAAGTCTGGATGTCTAGCAGATGCTCAAGCATTCCTATAATTCAAGGATGCTATGTTTCATCATCTTCACAGTCAATAATAATAAAAACAATAACTGGAAAACATATCCCAAATTTCAGTGGCATCTAATTTAACACAGACATTATGGAACACTTCAAATAAAAGTTCTCATTAATTCATCTTCCAGTCTGTAAGATAGCAAATAAGGAAATATTGAGGGAATGGAGATCTCATTGAATTGTCCAAAATTATGAAGTTCTGTAATATAGATTCAAATTCATGACTTGGTTTCCTTTATTTATTTATTTAGTTAGTTTAGTTTAGCAAATAGAATTTTATTGCCCTGTCTCTGGGTAACATTAATAAGAAGAAAATAGAAGCATCAATGTAAATGTGTTTCATATTACCTTACATACTGACAATTTGTGATAACAGCAGGATGAACTGAGAGATTTTCTCAAAATCTGAAAAACCTAAATACACAAGTATGCCCTTGCTGCAAATATGTCTTTAATCAGAAACACCCCTTCTAAGTGAAAAATTGAATTGTCAAAAATCACCAATTAAGGAACTCTTCACTCTCTCCTGGCTAACCTTTTCTGTTCAATAGTATTTCTCAGAATTACCAACTAATCTATGATTTAAAAGCAACCTCAGAAAAGTCAGACACAGAAATCCTATGAGGGAGGAGTCTTGTAACTTTTCAGGATGTGTTCAACTCTCATACATCTTTGATGCCAGAGTAGCAGGAAAAGTATTGTATGAAATGTGAAGATACCACATGTCAGAATTCTCAAGTACATTCCTAATAGTAAATGCAGAATAATTCAACAGTGGTGTTTTAACGCAATAGGTCTGTAATTTTAGATCTTACATTTGAAATAAAGAAATATTTTGGTCAAGATACTGTCTTTTATTTCTCACTAAATATAAAGGACCTCAAATATAATTTAGTTTGAAAGATTGCTCAATTTATCAAACTGTATAATGATGTCAAAATATAGACTGTTCAGCTTCAAGAAAATACTTTGCAGTCCTTATCTTTGCTAGAGCTCAAAGGACAGTATCATTCATCATTACCTGCCTCTGAAACATCTGTTTGCCCCATACAACACCTCCTCCATCTAGCATACCTGCAGTGGGATGCTCAGATCAGACTGCTGTGGTCCATTGACCAGAATGGCAGCAAACTCCATTATTAGACCAGGTGTGGAGGGACCAGCAAAACCCTTAGGAGGCTTTACATCCTCTCCTCCTAGAGTCCACCGTGGGCAGGATGGTGAGCTACAGCCAACCTGGATCCCAAGGCTAGAATTAACAATATGATCATCTTACAGCCCCAATCCAAGGAAATCACAGTGAAACCAAACTGAAAAAAGACTAACGTGACCAAACTCATCTGTGGTTTCAGTGTACTGATGGGAGTAGCCAGCCCCAGGACACAGTCAGGAGGGGAATAACAGGCTGCTCTTTTGTCAGATATGATACACAAACACACACACACACACACACCTCAAATGTATCATATCTTTCCATAAACCTATTTTCTTCACTCAGACAACGCATTTTTAGTATGTTGGCATTACCACAACAGCATTTTGAATGTCTACATATTTCATCATATGGGTATATCCCTGGATTTAACCAATCTCAATATTTGCTACTCTGTATATTTCTGGTTTGGGGTTATTTTAAATTATTTGCTTATTTTTCATTGGTTCTGTTTAGTTATACATGACAGTAAAATCCTTTTGACATAATTATAGAAGCATGGAATATATCTTGTTCTAATTCCATCTCCAATATCTTTCCTTCCTCTTCCCTCCCACACCCAGTTCTCTTCTCTCTATCGATCTTTCTGTCATTTACTTGTGGTTGTTTTTAAATGCTTTGAGGAATAAAAAGGTGAGGAAATATTTGTACACACTTCACATAATTTTCTTAGATAAAATTTTAAGAGATAGAATTATTTACGAGAAGGACATGAGCATATTTAGACAATTGTTAGTACATTGTCATGATGCTGACTGGAAAAGGTCACACTCTGCAGAGGATGGTGACACTGGACTGGAAAACTTTGATGTATTGGAATCTAGAGCATCTCGGAATTAATAGAATGTTATTTGAATCTTAGTGAGATTAAATAAGATTTCATAAATTCATTGAGTATTTGCATCTCACATTTTGTAAATTACCTGATTGTGACTGTTACTAATTTCCCATTGGTTTTGGCCTTTTACTGATTGATAAAGACTCTTTATAAAATTTAAAAACTAGTCCCTTATCAAAGATTTTTATAGTTATTTTGCTAGTTTTTAATTTGTCTTAAAGGTTAATTATGGTTTAGACTGTAGAGCTTTTTGTATGATCAAATGTGTTAATAATTAATATATAACATATGATACATTTTTTCCTCCAATTTAAGACTTAGAAATTTCTCTACCACCAGAAAATCTCTTAAATAAATATATTATGACTGTATTTCACATGGAACTGATTAGACAACAGAGAATATTTTGTATTTCATCAAATATAATTTTATCCAAATATGTCAGTATTTTCAGAGTTCAGAAACATGTGGTCTCTTTCCTTATCATTTCTTGTTAAATGTGTTCCTAGGAAAGAGATGAGGAAAAGAGAGAAATCAGGTACTATATTTGTAAGTACTTCTTGTTCCCTTATGAATAAATGGGGTTCTTGCTCCCTCCAACCTATCATTAATTCAGTTCCTAGCCTGGATTTACTGACTCTGGGAGAATAAAACTAGATAAGAAGAGAAACTAAAAGAAGAAAGTTGTATCATCTCTTCTGTCCCCAGCTGGATGCTGTAGTAAAGTTGAGATAAATAGAAAAAGAGAGTATGAAGGTATTTCTCATTGCCTCTACTACTGTATAAAGAGGGAGGCTTCTGTAGACTGAATGTTTGTACTCCCCCAGATTTGTAGGTGGAAACCTAATCCCCAATATGATGGGTGTTAGGAGGTGCGACCTTGAGAGTGATCAAGCCATGAGGGTGAAGTCTTTATGAATGGGATTGGTACCCTGATCAGAGAGGACTCAAGAGAGCCCCTGGCCCTTCTGCTACATGAGGACCCAGTGAAAACACAGCCCTCTATGGACCAGGAAACAAGTCTTCACAAATAAGGAATCTGCTAGCCCCTTGAGCTTGAACATCTCGTACTCGAGAGCCACGAGAAACAAATTTCTGTTGTTTATAAGCCTTTCAGACTTTTGTACTTTATTATAGCAACCTGAATAGACTAAGACAGAGGTAGTCACTTAAACATACCCATACAAATATGGCGAAATCTAGAAAGTGTGATACCAGCAGTGGGCTTATATGATGTGTTTGTGGGAGCCCCTGAGTCTCCAGGATGTGACCTTCATGCAGCCATTACAGATGCAGTATTAGCCCAGGGTGTGGCATTCAAGGTAGCACTCCTGGTTCCCACAACCTGAGATTCAGGTGGGTCCCTGATTCCTGATAGTGTGGGTAGAGGTACCAAAAGACCTACATGGTATACTTGTAGTCTAAGAGAAGGCCGGGTTCAAACAAAGACCCCCCCACAAAATGTGGGTAGTTTGAAATGAGAGGCAAAAAATTATGTCTATTGACCAGAGTGGACAATGTCATCACAGTTCCTCAAAAAGCCAGCTGGGATGAACACAAGTCACTGAGGAGTGGTCCACCTTGATTGGTCACTCCATGCAGTGACACAAAATGATCCAGGGGAAGAAAGCATGTAGATCCAAGGAACTCACGTCTTCCACCACCACCACAAAGTCATAGCATTTAAATGACCCCGCTCCATACTACTAGGAGAAACAGGCAAATGCAAGAATAATCAGCTACTTGAGTCATCTAAGCAGAGAATAATTGTTTTTTTTTTTTTTAAGGTTAAACTATTGTAAATAAAAGAGTCTACAATGTTGAAATAAGTATAGCTATTCCTTCTCTTTACTTTTCCCTCCCACCCATTGGTCTGGGAGAGTGGAAGTGAGCTCATGCAGAAAATTAGGATAGTTATAAAGAAATAAATATTAAATTGCTTTATACATTCCTGTTCATGAGATTGAATTTGTAACCCTAATGTGCATGTATGCACATGTGCATGCACACACACACACACACACACACACACACACTTTTCTCTCCTTTTTATTTTTCCAGTTACTCTATAATGATAACACATTACATTTTCTCAATAGACAAGAAACATTCATTTTTGAAAGCTTAACTAGTTGTCTTGGAAATTCCCAAGCATCTGTGTATTTCAATATCCTTCAAAAGCAACTGGACATTTTACTTAAAACATCACTTCTACATTTTTATTCACAATTTACTTGGCAAATCTTAGTTTAACCAATATAAGTATTCTGCCATCTTGGGCTGCCACTATTTATAATTCATATCTTAGAACGGTTTTCCCAAATTTTCTGTCTGAAAATTGCATTTCTTAAATGAACTGGACAAGAGAAGAGAGTTATAAATGTTTACCTTACACCTGAGTGTCATGTAATTCTGGTTTTGAGAGATCATGTAAGCAAGCCCATGGCTGTTGAAAAAGACAGCAAAACCTAATAAATTATTTCAAGGGATTTGAAAATATGAAACAACTTTACCTGGCCCCTTTTGAGTCATTCCTAAATGTCTTTATTTCACCTGAGTTAGACTCAAAGTTGTCTTCAGTTATAAATAGGAAAATAAAAATAAGAAGAGTATAGTTGAAGCATTCACTTGTTGTGTTCCCAGCAATTTAAATGCCAATGGCATTTAATCCTTCCAATGGACCTTTGAAGAGGTACTATACTTATTCATAACAATTAACAATTATCAAATTGGGCCTCAGAAAGGAAAATCAGCTTGCTCAGGTCTGAACCCTAGGAAACAGCAGTTCTGATATTCTATCCTGAGTCCCCCAAAGCCAGAGCCCATACTTTCCCTTCAGCTTTTGTCCTTAGGACACATTTGAGTTTATGTAGCAAAGAAAGCAAAAGCAGGGCACTTAGTGACAGGAAATGCACGTTCACATCTTACCTCTGCCAAGTCCTTGTCACATTATCCTAAGCAAATGATCTGTCACGTGCCTGACTTTAAATCAATCTCATGTCACTCTTATATTTAAAAAAAAGGAACAGTATCTCTGTTACTGAGTGTTTGAGAGTTTCATTAGAAATATGCAGATAGCTCTAAGTATAATACTTCCCAAATTCAGCTAACTCCTTGTATATTATAGTAATGATTATTATTAGTTTTGTGTATTTAAATCCACTTCAATTTCAAAGCATGGCATAGGTATAAGAGATGCTAGTCTTTTAGAAATAGGACATAAAATAATGCAAGTGCCTTTTCTAGGGACCCATAAGTACACAGATGATGATAAATAAGTGCACGAGGTTGCCCTCGTGTGGGAAGAGTCCCTTCCTGAGTGTCCAACCTTAATTCACGTGACTTCCCGAGAGACACATTTCACAGGTATGTCAGAAACCTGAAGGTTCAACCTGCCCTCTGTGCCTGTCTTCCTAATCTCCTCACCCACCTGGAAAGGTTCCGCTTCTCTAAGACAAAGTCTTCTCAGCACAGGTGCTGGCACTTTGGGCATAGCAGTGACTGGGATCAGGATGCCAGGCTGAGGGTCACTTCCACCTGAAATCACTATAGGAATTCAAAGGACTGTGTGCAACTTGCCCAGGGTCAGTGCTAACATGGGCAAATGGGCACTTCAGGTCCCTTGCTGTTTAAAAACATCTGCTATTTAATAATACAACTAAGCTCATCCACTAAACTTTCTGGAATAACTCTCCTCATACCATCAGTGTTCTACTACCTGTTCCTACTCTGTTTAGAAATCAGAATCTAGAGCTCCATAAAGGCATCTCTAAATGTTTCCTGCTGAGCTGGCCTAAGTCACCAACTCCTCAGGCCTCAATAGCACAGGAAGACTCTTCTCTCCACAGGCCAGAGCTGGTTGCAGGATTTTGCTACCATTTTGCTGCCTAGAGTTCTTGGAGAAAAAGTCCAAGAGTAACATATCAGAAGGAGGGCACAGCTGAGTTGACCCATCTAGCACTGGGGAACAGTTCATGTCTTTGCCATGAAACAAGGCTATTTACTAGTGGAGGGGGAAAGTGCAGCTCCTCCCACCCAGACCCCTGGCCCCAGATAACTGCCAGGGCACTATGGGAACACAGGGTGAGGAGTAGAGCCAACGTTCACCTCCTATAGACCTCTCCATCTCTGTGGAAGAAAATATATACAACAAATTTGTCTTCACAGATAATTTTAAAACCAGCATTGTTGTAAAGAAGTTCAAAGGGTTTTAAGTGTAAGAAAGGGTAAGAACCCATTCATTTCTCTTTATTAGCTAAAATGTCTTTGTCAAATTACTTTGCTTGTATAAGTCTCCATTCCTCCTTTTAAAGCAGGGCAATGATATCTTATGAGCCAGTCCATGGTGGGCCTTCAGGAGCTCAATAAGAAGCTGCTGCTGCAAGGACAGCTGCCATGATTATCTTCTCAAAGTCACCCATGGCCCCAATTCTAAGAGAGAAAGAACGATAATCAACCTTTGAGTGGTAAAGAGTTTGTCACTCAAAGAAAAAGAATTTTTCTTCAATATTTTGCTTATAGGATATTGCCTTTACTGTAGATGCCATCTCTTTTTCACATTTTTATTTTTGATTAACATGTCTTAATTGTATGTGTTCATGGGGTTCAGTGTGATGTTTACACACAGGCACACAGCAGGCATTGAGCAAATCCAATCTCCCTTTCTCCACCCTCTGCTGGCAAAACACCCTTCCAGTCTCTGTTAATTAATCGCTGTTCTAAATTCAGCTTGACCTTTTGTGCTTCCACATTAATGAAAAATCATGTGGTACTTGTCATTCTGATTTCACTTAATGTCCTCCAGTTCTATCCATTTTTCTGTAAATGACAGGATTTCATTCTTCTTTATGTCTGAATAATACTCCATTGTGCACATATCTCACGTTTTCTTTATCCACTCCTCCACTCATGAACACCTAGGCTGCTTCCATATCTTAGGTAATGTGAACATTTCCACAATAACCATGGATGAGCAGTTATCTCTTTGGTGTGCTATATATATATATATATATATATATATATAGAGAGAGAGAGAGAGAGAGAGAGAGAGAGATTTAGAGAAAGAGAGAAAGAGTACTTTGACTATATATACTCAGAAGTGAGAGAGCTGGATTATATGACAGATCTATTTTTAGTTTTTTGAGGAACCCCCATAATGCTCTCCATAATGACTCTTCTAATTTACATTCCCACCAAAGCTGTATAACTTCCTTTTTCTCCACATCCTCACCAACGTATAATTTTTTAACAGCCATTTGTATTAGTCAGGGTTCTTAGAGGAGCAGAACTAACAGGAGATATATGGGATTTATTAGATTGGCTTACATGACCAGAAACTGACTAGTTCCACAATGGCCATCTGCAGGTTGGAGAGCGGGAGGAAATAGTAGCTCTGCCCAGTTCAAGATGCTAAAGCCACAAAACAAGAGAGATCAATGACGCTACCCCAATTTGGGACTGAAGTCTTCTGGAAACTCCCTGGAGAATCACTGGCAGAGTCCACTTTGGAAGAGTGAAGGAGCCAGAGTCTGATGTCTTCAGGTGATCACAGCAGCAATCAAGAAAAGAACTGGAAGAAAAGAACTTGCATCTGTGACTGCTTCCTTGTTCTTCCACCTTTTATTCCATCCAAGCCTCCAACCTATTGGATGGTACTGCCCGCACTTAGGAAGGGTCTCCCCACATGCCAATCATCCTTATACACATTCAGAAGCCTCTTAATCTGAGGCATCTCTTAATCCAGTCAAGTTGACAATTCAGATTAACCATTGCACCATTCTAACTGGGGTGAGGTGGTCTTATTGTAGCTTTAATTGGCATTTCTCTGCTGGTTAATGATATTGAGCATTTTTTCATTTCATTTTTCATTAGTCATTCCTGTTCCTTTTTTTTGAGAAGTGTGTAGACACCATTACCATCCTGACCAAAATGTGTTAGTTTTCTGTTGTCACTGGGACAAATTACCATAAAATTAGTGTTTTAAACAACACAAATGTGTTCGCTTACATTTCTGGAGAAAAGAAGACCAACACAGTCTCACAGGGCTGCAGGTGTGGCTGCACAGGTTGCTTCTTGAGGCTTGAGAGAGATGTTTTTCCTTGCATTTCTCAGCCTCCATTGCTACCTGTATTCCTTAGCTTATGGCCTCCTTCTCTATCTATAAAGAGCCTTGCCCCATTCTCCACAATGCCTTTTCCTTGACTCTGGCTCCTTCTGTATCACCCTGAAGAGGATCATTGTGATAATATCAGGTTCACAGGAATAACCCAGGATAATCTCCCCATCTCAAGATGCCTAATTTAATCACATCTGCAAAGTTCCTTTTGCATATAACCATGTACTGTACAATCATGTGACATGTAATAATGTTTTAGTCACTAGTGGAAGAAATATACACTATGGCTCCATAAGATTATAATGGAGCTGAAATGTTCCTATTACCTAGTGAAATTGTAGCTCTCATGACATGGTGGTCATGGTAATCTTACATTTGTGGTGATGCTGGTGTAAACAAATCTACAACACAGATGGTGTAAGCAAAGCTACTACATTATATTATGCACAATATATAAGACTATATTGTATAATATATATACAATATATAAGACTTATATTATATAATATATATACAATATATATATACAATATATAATATATATACAATATAATATATATACAATATATAAGACTTATATAAGACTATAAGATAATAAGTGACTATGTTACAGGTTTATGTATTTACTATATTTGTCATCATTATTTTAGATCGTATTAATGCTACTTATAAAAAAAGGTTTATTGTAAAACAGTATGCTGTGTTACACCAGCAGCAGCCTCATACATGTGGTCTTCACTGCAGCCCTTGATTATATTGAGACCATGTTGAGTGACTGATATATACCACCTAAGTTTGTGTAAGTACATTCTTTGATGTTCACCCAATAATGCAATTATCTATGCATTTCTCAAATTGTACCTTCAGCATTAAGTGATGCCTGGCTATATAAGGTAATGTTACTAGCTTCCAGAGATTGGAAAGCAGACATATTTTAGGGCCTATAAGTGCATGATACCAAGTTTCCATCATGGTTACATATGGACCAAGTCCTGCCACCCTTTCTAACTGTAGACTCGCCAAGATACATTTGGAGTTGGTCTCTTCATTTCCAATCACAACCAAACAAAATCTAGAGTGAGTAGAACCCCAGAAGCCTAGGATACCCTTTCACTGGAACCTTCTTTCTCTTCTACCCTCACTACAATGTACCTTTAGAAGGTCTGACCTGGTTTTTCAATGGGAATCCAAGTCTTGTGCTCTCCACCATCTTTGATAATCAAAGGAAAAATGAATCCGAAAGCATTCCTGGAAGTACAAGTTTACACAGAAAGAAATGAACAGTGTGGAATAGGTGATCAAGTATGAATGAGCTAGCAAAGGAATAAGTGAGGTTAATAATGATGATAGGTGGAAATTGGATCATGCCAGAAAGTGTAGGTACTTAAATACTTGCTAAGGGATTTCTGATTTATTCATGAACTGTGTGTTTCAGTAAGATACTGCTACCTCTAGTGAAAATATGAAAAAAAAAAAGATTAAAGGAGATAGATATAAAAGGCAGTCAGACCAATTAGGAGGCTATTCAGTGGTCCATGACCAATACACTATGGAATTGGGCATATAATTCAATCCCAGGTTTATTTTAAGATTAATAAAATCCTATCTCTGACTTGATTTTTTAATAGAAAGAAGAAATAGAAGTGCAAACGGTAGAGACATTGTTCAACCGAGGCTGTAATAGTCCCAGCATACTATTTACCAATCCCAAAAGAAGAATTTGGAGAACTCAACAGAGAGGGTTTGGACATTTTATTCCTCACGTGTCCTCCATGGCAGTAGGCTTGGACAAATACATAGGGCTGCACAGTGTCTCCAAGTAGGAAGAATACATAAAGGGTAGGCGTGTTCCTATTATGCAGATGAACTCCTTCGGATGCTTATGAACACATCCCTTCACTTCACAACCAAGGAGACCCACTGATCTTCACCTAAAAATTGGAGACGAGGGAAATGGTTAGTTTTCCTTCTTCTTGCCAGCATGCTTACATTCTTTGAAGTCCTTCTTATCTCACTGCCCAAAACAACAAGCCTTCCCAAGCACTGACTCGTGTTTACACCAATACACATCAAGTATCAATTTTTGTTGACTAGCAAAGTTTAAGTACAGTTTTCTACAGAAAACATATACTTCTCCATCAAAGTTTTCTAATTTGTGTGTATCTAATTTAATAATAAAATATGTGGCTCCAATCATGAATTCACACAGTCATATGCTTTGCCAAAGAGATAGCAGCCAAGTTTTGCAAATAAGTTTAATGAGGAAAAGTATCAAGTGGTACATGTAGAGGAACAACTCTGGAAAGTTTTTGGAAAAGCTGATTTTCACAATCTCAAGCACATTTTTAGCATGGAGATATGACCCTAAACACTCATCAGTAACTCTCATCAGGGCACTCATTCCTAATAACATGTGCAAATAAAACTATGGCTGGATTATAACTAGATATTGTATAATAAGGAAAGAAAAAAGCCATCGAATATGTAATGTCATTATGACATTCATGACTTTACTCAGCAAGAGGGTTCTAGCATCAGTCACTCACATCAAATTTATAAAGACTTTCTAGTATTTCACTAAACACATCACTCCATTTGTCCTTTAATTTACATAGTAATTCTTTTGCATCTCATTGTGAATCATCTATACCAAAAACAATTTTATATTAACTCTCTAGCAAATCACTATGGTCATTAATTTCCTCATTCAATCATTTAACAAATGTTTATTGAGTGCCTACTATAAACTAGATAATGCACTGAGCTAGTTACTGGAGATAAAGCAATGAGCAAGAGTAATAAACCTAGTTCTCACTCTTTGTAACACATTGAACATAGAATTAAAGTATATGTATGTGCTCACTATTTTTAACTTAATGAATACAATGTTGAAAAATGTAATTCAAATCTGTTGGTTACCAGTCTCATTTTTTCAGTGTGTTTATGAAACTGCCCACAAAGGCAATTGTTATTACAAGGGCAACTGGGTAAAAACAATGTAAAATCTCCCATAGAAAACAAAGTTGTGTGCATGCAATGAATTCTACCCCAATGAATACTAAGCATCAGGACTCAAGCTCAGGACATCACCTAAAAAGGCACCTGCATCTCATTTTTTGGAATGTAGCCAGAAGTTAGGAGGCTGTGATCCAACCCCTTAGACGTAAGGCAACTTATTACCAAAATGTGGACATGTATGAGAGGAAATGGAAATACTAGCATCAGGAAAATAGGCACAAACCATGACCCATAATCAATATAAGGACTAATTACTTCACTTCTTTGCCATTGTTTCCTGTCCACTGGCAACACTATCACATGTAAGTACATGAAATTCACAGAAGACATAGTAGGCACAAGAACACATTTTAAAAGTACAGAGTACTTTCCACAAAAGTACACAAACTGTGGTTTTACTGTTAACAGAAAAAAATTTGAAATTAATTTTCAATTTTCCTGCAAGTTGACTCTGAGGGATTGTTTTTAATGTAGGCACTATAACATCCAGGGGTCACAGGGAAATACCAAACTACAGTTTGAAAAATATCAGACCTCTAACCCTTCTCCTAGTTAATTGATTAGCATTTGTGGCATGACTGTTTCAACACCACAGAGTTCATCAGGGAGAACAAGGGAAATAGGGGTCAGGGGCATCACAGATGGTGGTGGAAGCCTGCATCCTGATATGGCATAAGCTGAGACAAACCCCATGACAAGCAATCACCACACTGCCACTCTGGACTACTAAACTCTTATTAATCTTTAGGGAAAAATTAATCTGCAGTTGTGAGTCTGACTTAAAGTGTATTTTATCTGAAGAGAAACATACAGTAGTTGTTTAGAAAACAGACAATATTTTCCCTCACTGTAAACCACTCACTTTTATCCTAGGGTTGTAAAAAAAAAAAAAAAAAAAAAAAACAAAAAAACCAATGACCTAAAGTAGACATAAGACACTTATCTATTTATAGAGAGTGAAAACCTGAGGCTACTGATATTGACATAATCCAAAAATGTCAGGGTAAATCATTGCTCACATGGGTTTCATGTTATAGTGTGTTACTAGAATGGAGGCCTTTGAGGAGCAAATGGGGACAGAGATACAATGGAGACCAGAAAGAACTCTCTGGGGGGAATATAAAAGAGATGAAACTAGACAAAAATGAAATTAAAATTAGACAATGAGAAAATGATGAAAAATACATCAAATTCTGAACTCTTAGGAAATTCAAAAGCATACCTGTTTGTAACCATGAGGTTTTATATAATTTGCAAGAAAGAATGAATTTTATGTGGTATTTAGGCTTATGAAATGAAAGCATTGGAAAGAAATCACAGCAGGGTCACCCAAAAGGCCTTTCAAGAAAATTGAGTGTCAAAATGGGAAAAACTCCCTCCCATTCAGTTCTTTAACAAGACACTCTTACATTAATACCAGAAACATAATAGCATGCAGCAAGTGGTAAAAACTATTCCTCACAGCCCTTAATAAACTAGGAGGAAAATTGCTAGATTGAACCAGTATTAGTTCTTATCATCTTCAGTGGTAAGAGAAACTGAATGTTGTCTTGGAACATTTTAGCTGGGAATAAAAACTCTACTTGTCAGTCTTCCTTATAGGAAAATGTTAGCCATAAGGACAAGTGCAGGACATTAGGATCTAAGCATTGCCAGGGCATATTTGATTTTGCCTCTTCTTCCCCCACATCTGAACCACAGATGTGCTTCTTGAATCCTAGATATCCATAAAAGGCCAATCAAAGGCTTACGTTGAGACTGATGAAGCAAGAAGACAGGAGTGATGGAAGAACATCCAGAAAAGCCCTCAACTACTACTACCCACTGCGTGTTGCATGCTTGACAAATGAAACTCCATCTTATTTAACTCCCTGTTAGTTGGGGTTGTTGCTAAAAGCCAAAACTTAACGATAAAGACTTATTGAATTAATTTTAAACATTTGTTCTTTCAAGAATGTGTTATAAGCACAATATACAATTAACAGCTTGCAAATACAATACACACAAATTTGAACTCCTCCTTGAATTTTGTAAACATTTGACCTATTTGTGCTCTCTTCTTCTCTTTGGTTTGCTCTCTGGCTCTCTTGGTCCTTCCCATCACCCTATCTGTCTCTCCCTCTCTAATACACTGTGATCTTTCACCCCTCAATACTTAAGTGTGCATCTCTTGGAAATAAAAATATTCTTCTACATAACCACAATACTATTATTATAGCTAAATTAAGAATAATTCTATTAATCCAGTAATATACCATTTATAATCAAATTTTCCTTATTATGCCAAAAAATGTCTTTGAAAATGCTAATAAAATAAATAAAAGGTAAATATGATATGTTAAAAAATGATTTGTTAAATATGATGAGTAAAAAAGTAAACTATATTAGAAGTAAAAAAATGTTTAACTCCATCTACACACACACACACACACACACACACACACACACATACACACATTATGAAAACATAGCATGATATGAACAAGTTTGGAAACAAATAAGATAATTTTTTTATAGAAAAAGAATTTTATGTTTCATGAAAAACAGAAATTTCAGTAATCTAGAAATTATTGAAAAAAGTGAAATTGGCAATTTTTAAAAATTTTCTTTTATCCCTGGAAAAGCACAGAGTTCAAAATATTTCACTGATCTTTCCAGAAATAGATATTCCATATTTTATGTAAATTATCCAGAATCTAAATAAAGACAGTTTCCCAAATCCTTTTATAATATTAATCATTTTACAAACAACTCACCAAAGAAAGTAATAAAAGACAATCATGAACGAAACTTACAACTTCAAAGCAAGTATTACAAATAAAAATAGGAATTAATAACTTGATTTCAGCAATGTGTTTTTAAAAATAATAGCCATACATAAACAATCTTTATCCCAGAATGCAATTTAGCATTAACAAATCTATCGATATAAAGAAAGAAAAAAAAAAAGAGAAAAAATATATTTTTTGCATATGAAAAGACTACTAATAATTAAAGCCTGATCATTGTCCTAAAAACAAAAGAATTTAACAGATTAATAGACAGAAATTTTTACATACCAGTAAAGAGACTCACCATCAAATTCCTATAATAAAAAATACTTCTAATACCCAAATTGGAAATTTCCCTAAGCATTGGAATTTGAGAATATAGGAAAGATTTTTAACTCAGGAATAAAATAAACTGTGTTGAACCTTTTTTTTTTTTTTTTTTGGTACTGGGAATTGAACCCGGGGTACTTTGAGACAGGATCTCACTATGTTGCTTAGGGCCTCACTAATTTACTTAGGCTAGCCTCAGACTTGCAATCCTCCTGCCTCAGCCTCTGGAGTCACTGTGATTACAGACATGCACCACCATGCCTGGCTCAAACACAATTTTTGTGTGCCTGCTAAAATTTTCTTGGCAGCCTCAGTCTTCCCTCTTAGTTAACAACTCACTTGAGTTGAGCTGCCCAACCTTTGCAGTTTTATATCAAAATATGAGAAATAGTAGGTACTGGGGGAATGAAATTGATCAAATTACATTATGTGCATGTAAAAATATGTAACAATGAATCTCACTATTACATATAACTATAATGCATCAATTAAAATATGTTTTCTGTCTTCTTTCATCACCCTAGTATGCTGCATGCAGCATCTCTGGTCTGACATATGTATAGGAGTTCCAAACTGATTTAGCTGAGGGCTAGTTAGCTTTCCCCTGGGGTGAGCCATAATAAAAGGAAACAGAAGAGAGGGAGAACTGGATAGACAAATTCTTTTTATTTTTCATTTTATTCCTTCATGGACAGCAGCAAAGTATGGTAGTTCAGTGGAAATATTCTAGAGAATATTTTAGTGTGAGCACTGCTCATAGCAGTCAGTTGTCTTTGGTGGCAGGTGTTTAGGCAGTACCTGTGTAGAGATACTCAGGCAGCATCACATGACTTTACACCTTTCCTGGCCTCATGTCCCTCTTTTCCTCAATTCCGCTTCCCTGAGCTGTCACCTCCCACTAGAACATTAGCACGTTCATCTTTGCCTTAGATTCTGTTTTCCAGAGGACCAATGCTAATAACATGAACTAACTAAGGTCATTTTATTTTTATAATTTGAGATTCCTGAATCATTTAATATTAAAAATCCCAAACACTTGCACAAGGAGCTACCTTGCTCAGTGTATCACCCACTCCATGGTCAGCCTGCACTTGATGACTGCCTAATGAAGGGTAGGAAAACCCAGTCTGGCTCTCCAGGCACCACCACTGGTACTGGAGGGTTCAAATATGGACAGAGGCTCAAGTAACAATGGTGAAAGAACCAAACCAGGATGGGCTGCACGTTGGTACCCAAAATACTTGCAGGAGTGAAATTTTGCCAGCATTCCATGGCAAGATGTAATAAAACTGGAAATCTCTGGTTTGAATGTCCCTTAAGTGGGGTTCATAATAGAAAATTCCAAAATCTTTGAAGTGGCGGTTGCAGTGTCCACTGTTTCTGTGGCATGCCTGGATCTGATAGACAAGGGTTTTCCAGTCTCAGCACTGTTAGCACAAGGAGCCAGATAATTCATTCTGTGGGGACTGTCTTGTACATCATAGGATTTTCACAGACTTTCTGGCCTCTATTCCCTAGATACCATAACTTTATCTCCCCAGTTGTGACAATCATGACTCCAGTTCAAGTGTTCTCTGGGGGGCAAAGTATACTTCACTGAGCACCACTGGATTTGACTACCCAAAAAAATCAATTATTCGTGTCAACTTCATGTTGCTGACAATAGCAGGGGAAATGTATATAGCTATGTTTCTGCTATGTAATATTGCATATATATATGCCACCACCTAGTGACAATAGGAGACAGTTTCATCCACTCCAGCAGCCCGGTTTCCCAGTGTTGGATCCAGAGGAACTGAGTTAGAATCACTTCAGCAGTTTTCCAGCATTTTAAGCAGGAAAGTAGAGGTTAAAAGTGAAGATGTTAGGCTAGGAGCAGTGTGTGCGCTGGAGCCTACTCCCAAAAATTCAATTGTGAGGATCTCTTCTTAACTCCATATTGAAAGACACCACACTGATAACTTGAAATAAGTCACAGTGAAAGCATTTATACCAAAATACTGTAAAATGTTATAAATGAGGGATGTTTGCTGGTGTGTTTTGGTTTGATGTTCCCTCAGAGAGCCAGTTGTTAAACATTTTCCAGAACACTCCTGACTGGGAGTGATACGCTAACACCTAGAGCACCATGGGAGGTGTGGAGAAGAGGAGCTGCTGGATCCAGTTTTGCAAGATCTTAGGTCTTTTAGGAAGAGATCTTCAAGAAGGATGGCTCTGTCAGAGAATAATGATTATAGAGATGATATTAAATAATTTTTAATCAATAGCTTTATAGCTGAGTCTCAGAAGCCCTATGCATCCCCTGTCATGGAGGTGCAGCGAATATAAAGCAAAATTAGAACTGGTGTAGATCATTGTAGGCAGAATAATTATACCAAGGTAGATCAATACACTGTCCCTGGAATGTAGGCTGCCCTAGGAGTTTGTGAAGGGAATCAATAGCATTCAGAATTGGAGGTAAAGATTGTACCCCTTCAGAGGAGGAGGACAGGAAGCTGCTTCCTACCATCCATTGCACAGGATACCTTGGGGATGGGGTCAGAGAGCCAACCTCATCCAGTGACTTAAAGCAGAAAACAGAAAAGAAAGGAAGGGAGGAAAGATGGAATGTGGGGATGGAGGAAAGACGAGGAAAGGAGAACCAAGAATCCAAATTTGTATTTGTGTGTTATAGTTCAAAATATTTTCCTGTAAATAAAAGAATATTTGGATCTTCATTTTGGAAGAGCATGCAATCACTGGACAAACTGATCCAGAGAAATGACCCCAGGACATGCCTTAGTAAAATTATTTTAACCTCTTAAAACTCAGAGAGCATTATAGGCTTATGCCAAAGACTATCCTCCAAAATGCCACGCACTTCACCAACTTGATGATAAGTTACAAGGTAAGTCCTAGAACTCTTTCCTGGGAGGAGAGGTTGGGTTGTGTTTGTGATCAGGTACTCAGAGCATTCCTCAATCAGTCAGCAGTGCCTCTGGGAGGCCCTTCTCACCCCAAAATTTCGGGACTTAAAAACAGCAAGGGAGCTCTGGGGAGTCAGAAACCCATTGCATTGTTCCTTTCAAATTAGGACCAGCACCGCACATCCAATGCTCATCAGTGAATACCAGAACAGAAACAAAAAGCGGAAGCCACAGTCTCCTTTCCTGGAGCCATTAATAACAGCATGGGAGATACTCTTGTGTAAGCCCAGCCCTACAGCACCAAGGCTATCCCTTGGATCATATACCCTCACTTGAAAGGAATTAAAAGTAAAATTTTTTTCTCTTTGATATTTTCCTTATTTGGGTCTTTTGAAACATGTGGTTCAAAGAGACAAATCAATCATATTCAGAATCAAATAAATCTCCAAGTCTTACAGTATTTCCAAAGTTATGTTTTCAAATCTGAAATGGTGATTTTGATATACCTAGAGTCTAGAATAAAATTTTTACGATTTACATCAATTAAATGATCCAATCAAAAAGTGATACCTATAATAATGCACGTAACAGTGATCATCATTTCATAATGCTATGTATAGCAAATCATCACTTTGTACAAATTGAATATATACAATTTTTCATTAGTCAATTATATCTCAACAAAACTGGGAAAAAAACTTTTAAAAATTATTCAATCAAGTGAACAGTATACCCTTTTCCAAATACATATAGTGCATGTGCAGAACACATATAATGTAAATATACGATGCATACACACACACACACACACAACACATAACCACAATTGATCTGTTGTGACTGAAGATTATAAATATGTCAGAACATATTCTCATTACTGAGATTTTTACATCTACAAAATAAAATTTCGTAGGTTGGTAATAAAACATGTTAAATTCAAAACTATTATCCTGTTATTTAAAAAATAACAGATCAGTTCACCCAGATAACTCAAAATCCATTTTCCCCAGGTACCCTGCATTACAAACTAACAAGTCATATTGTATTTCACACTGGGAGATTCTTTGTTACACGCCATTAGCTAAGCTATTTGTTCTCCTTTGAGATTTGACGTATACATTAGTATAGCTATTATTGCAACCATAAGATACATACATGATTCATCTGCTTTTTATCTTTCAAAAAGAACTACATTCTCTTGACTAACATATTTGGATGTGTTTTGAATTTTAAACATTCATATCTGGAGAGCAGCCATATTTAAAACCTGCAGAAACCATATCACTGGATTTGAAGTGAGAAACAAGAGCCTAAATTATGGTCAGTCACATGGATCTGCAAAGTGAGAGCAGAGAGTGCATCTCCTGGAACTTTAGAAAAGATCTGAAAAAGAAGAGACACATTTGAAATGGGAACTCAGAAAATTATGCAGAGTCCACCAATTACAACCCACCCATTGGCCATTTTGGGAAAGTATCTATACCCAGAGAAGAATTTAATTTCAGCAATATAAATGAAACCAGGAGTCTGAAAACTACTAGTTTCTGGACTGGGGGGGAAGCAATATTATGCAGAAACTGAATGTGTTGGGCCAAAATCCTCAATACCTGCTGGTTTCTCTCAACGATTTGGTCTCATTCCTCCAATTTGTAGGAGTCACTGGAATCCCTCAGGCTGACTCTCCTGCCCTGTGCCTCATACCCCTCCTCAATTAGGGACTCCAAGGTTGCTAGTTCAGCCTGGATTCTATCTCAGTCTCCAGTGGTTGAAGCTGATTCTTCTTCACATACCATGGTAGTGGAAGGATGGATGCTAAATTGTCCCTCCATAATCCTTCCCCCGAAGACTGGAGCACACTGCCTTCTTCTTACCACGACATCCATACTTCACTCTACGGCTCCTGATGCCCTTCCCTGTCTGGGCTCTGCCTTCTCCTATCAGTCGTCTCCGTGACTGATGGAACTCCTGCCACCAGACTTTCCAGTGACATTAGCTTTCCTTCTTCCCACTGCAGTTGGCTCTTACCTGCCATCCTCCACCACAAAAATCCATCATTACCTGGTGGATATGCCTAACCTTTATGCTCAGCATCAATTCAGTTCTTTATTTCAATAGCAGAGTCAAATACTTGACCCATGAATTAGACCAGAGTCAAATACTTGACCCAAGAATTATACCAAAAGATATACACTATCACAGGTAACCCTTCCCACAATTCAATGAGCTGTATATATCATTCCAGTCTTGAATATGAGAAGCTGAGGATCACTGTTACTCATCATGTGGTCAAGGTCTTATTGCCAGAACTGTCCAGCTCACTAAGTCTAACCACTACACCACACTGCCTGTGGAGATCACAGACTTGGATCCTTTTTAGGCAAAATCATATACTCCAGACACCAAGCTTCTGTTCTGATTTTTCTCCAACTTCTCAATCGACATGGCGTTTCTGTGACAGAGGACAGATGGATTCCTCTCCTGTTTCCACAATATAAAATTCTGGTCAAAATATCTATAATAAAATGTCAGAAGAAAGGTGAGTGGTGAGGCTGACAGCTGGAAAGTGGCAGGAGTATCTGCTTTTTTATAATGCCGTGGGGCTTTGCTCGAGGGCTGCAGTTTTGAAATGGCAGCTGTTTCATCTTAATGTGGAAATATCAACTATAAACAGGAGACCCATATCTCAACATGTACCTGTGGTATTCTGGTATTCAGATCAGATCTTTTCCTTGAGCGAATATAGATTTACTCTTTTCTGCAAGTAGTCATTGACCCATGGAAAAAATGATAAGTCACTAAGATAAAAAATTGAGCAGCCTCATAGTTTAGTCAAAGACAATGCATTAGAGTTATTTTTTCCTATTCCTCTTTAACATGAAATATTCACAACCTCTTTCGAGCCTTAGTTCCATCATTCATAAAATAAGTGATTTCTTGCCTCCTGCCAAGCATTTAGGGGAAACAAAGGCAGACATGGTCACAGGCTCTGGAACAGTCTTAATAAAGAAAAATGACTGTAACAAAAAACTGAAAGCATATCCTTTGTGAAGAGCAGACTTATTTGAACAATAAAAATCCAAAGGAAAATGATGTAAAAAAAAAAAAAAAAAAAAAAAAAAAAAACAGCCTTCCTTTAAAGTGGGCTTCAGTAGCAGCAAAAATTAGAGGTTAAAGTTAGCAGATGCTCCCCATGTTTAGTTCAGTCTGCTGCATCCTGTTTTGTTAAGGAACTTCCAAGGTTGTTGTCATAGTAAAAACTCGCAGTTCCTCCCCATCATGTAACAGGAATGCCATGCACTGGATGGTCATCTGATGCCACCCTTTAAGGTGGTAACAGCTCCAGAAATTGACAGCTCCAAGAAATCCAGACATAATACCAAAGTAGAATTATTAACCAAGAATATGATTTAGTAAAATCATCTTAAATTCTTAGATCCCAAGTCAGCATTTAGGAAGAACCCCCACCCCACCCCCTTTTGTCTTTACTTTTGTTTCCCACTGGATTTCAGTTAAGATCATTCTTCTTGGCCTGTCTTCAGAGTTCCATGGTGGGTGGGATATAAGGATGGAACGAGTCTACTGGGCGAGTTGAACAGAATTAGGGATTTGGGTTGCTAAGTTACTGTCAGTGCTGCATAGATCTTAAAGGGTCTGGACCTGGTATGGGTCAGGGGCTGAGGGGTTTTCTTGGTGTGCCTGCCCCACCCTCAGCCTTCAGCAGTCCCTGCCTGCCTGCAGCACAGAACAGGTCTCCCATCTCTGCCCCTGCCGCTACTGCTGCTAGTTACTTGATGCTGGGCTCTTGGTGGAGTCAGGAAAGGAGGGAATTCCACAGGTACAGCAGGTGGGTCTTTCGCTGTGCTTACCATTCTCTCCAAAGGCAGGAGGAAATGCCCCATTGGTTCCCCAGGTATAGACAATGTGGCTACCTCACCTCCCCACAAAGTGATGGATCTCAGCCCTAGTGAATGAGACAGAAAACTTCCTCTCCTCCACCAGGAGCTTCCTGGAAGAGCCACCTAGCAAGTACACACATTGCTGCCCCTGCACCACCTAGGGGCACCTGGCTCCCCACCTGCCCTGTCCCATCTTTCAAAAATGTCTGTGGAAAAGAGCTGGTAAGTGTCAGCAGATGCCCTCTGTGTCTGACACCCAGGATTTCTAAACTACCACATCAGTCCACACATGGTCTTTATGATTCAATATTTGTTTTAGCTATTTTCTTTTCACACACTTTTGTAATAGACTCTTCTACCATGAACTGCCCAAAGTGAAAGAATTTGTGTGTCTATCTTTCCTTGGAAGGACTTGTCACTCTGGAGTTCAGTTCACCTGGTTGCCATGGGACCTCAGCTCATGGATGGACTCAGGAAGTGCTAGGGCTCTGTAAGAAGATGTGGCTTTTTCTTTCCTTGAGGGTTGGAGGCATGTTGTCTCATCAGTTTCTACATCCCATAGGGAAGCCGAACTCCTCATCTTTTTTCCAGATTTAAAAACAGGGAAAAAAAAATCCTCCTTCTCTTCCTCCAGGAGCAGAACTTCCTTAAGAACCCAAAGACCCATTTTTGCCTCTAGGCGGGTGTCCTCTGGTCTTTGAGTACTTTCCTACTTATAATTCTCAAAGCTTCATGGGTAATGGCTGAAAATTGATACAAGGCAGTATGTTCTACAGTGTGTTTTACAGAATTCTACTTCCTATGCATTGTTACAGTGTGTAACTCTTATTTTTATGGGGAATCCTAACAATTCAATATATGGATACAATGTGTAATGGCCAAATTAGGGTAATCGGCATTTCCATATCTTCATTTCTTTATGTTTGAGACCTTCAAACGCCTCTCTTCTAGTTCTTCTTCAATAAGTAATAGGTTATTATAAACTGTAGTCATTCTACTGTGCTGTGGAACACAAGAGCTTATTCTCCTCTAACTGGGGAATGTGAGTGTTACTCTTTTTTCTTTGTCTGTTTCTATACCAGGGATTAAACCTAGAAGTGCTTAACCACCGAGTCACAGCCCCAGCCTTTTTAATTTTTTGTTTTTTGTTTTTTGTTTTTTGAGACAGGTTCTCACTAAGTTTCTTAGGGCCTCACTAAATTGCTGAGACTGGCTTTGAACTTGAGATCCTCCTGCTTCAGCCTCCCAAGTTGCTGGGATTACAGGCGTGCACCACTGTGCCTGGTACACAACTTTTCGATGTCTTGTGTGTTCTAAGTCCATTTCTTTGCAGGTAAAAGGAAATCTACTGCAACATGCTAATGTGTAAATCTCTGGGCATATGCACAAGCATAAAACAGATCAGGAGAGTCTTAGTGGAATTGGTATACGTGGCATATGCTTTTTAAAAGGTTAATTCAAATTCACACTTTGCAATCCAACAAATATTATACCACCTTACATTTATAAATAGTACATTAACATTCCCATTTTCTTATACACTCTTAATAACTTTGTATTAACTAATAAATATTCTACTATTTGCCAATTTATGTAAAAAAAGATAATGTCTGTTTCAGGGCTCTAATTTGCCGATTGTGTGTGTGTGTGTGTGTGTGTGTGTGTGTGTGTGTGTGTTTCAGAAGTACTTATTCTTCATTCATTTTTTTGCTGGGTTCATTTATCAGAAAACATTCTTTATATTTTAAAGAAGTTGGTCTTTTCCTGTGAATAACAATTTTCTACCTATTTTTCCATGTGTCTTCTAACATTGTTCATGAAATTTATTCTTGCTCATAAATGTTACTATGAATGTAGTCAAACTTAGCAATCATTCTTTTGTACTTTTCAAGTTTCCTAGAACTATTCCACTCTAAATTATATTTCAATAATCACTAAACTGTTACATGTTATAAAAGTGAATTCTATGCAACTGTCAAAAAGTCTATATATACTATCAAAGAAATACCTTAATATGTTAAGTTAAAAAAATTTACTTGTATTATTTCATTGAATGCTTACCACACTGCATAAAGTTGGCATTGTTATTTTCCCAATTTGGGAAATTAGAAAACTCAGTTACAGAGAGGTTAAGTATATTTTAATTTACCTGAAGTCTAATAGCAAGTGGAAGAACTAGGATTTGCTCCAGGCTAACTGGCTCCAAAGTCTGTGTTATTAACCTAAATATTGGGTTTATATTAAGTCTATTTATTCATTGCTATAACAAAATACCTGAGGCAACTTAAATAAAGAAAAGAGATTTATTTATCCCACAGTTGTATGGAGGCTAACAGCCAAACAGCATAGTACTCCGAAAGCCCCATAGCAGATGGTAAAATGAAGAGATGTAAGGCATAGAAGTCACATTTTGAACAGGAAGCCAGAGGGCTGAGAGAGGTCAGATTGAGACCATCTCCAGAACTACCCAGGAGGGTCCCACAAAAACTACCTTAAGTCCTTCTGAGGGCAACACCATCAGTTGACCTAAAGACATTTCACTAAACCCTGCCTCATAAAGGTTCCACACCACCTCCCCAAACCACCACCCTGGGGTCAAGCTCCCAAAACATCAACCTTTGGGATCACAACACCCAAACCGTAGCAGGGTCTACATGTACAACATAAAGAGTCTGGCGTGGAGCTTCCCAGCTGTTTTCTATCTTCAGTGGAATGTGGCATCTGGGAAGTCACTGAGGTCTTCTATCGACATCTTGACCAGGTCTCCTTTGTGAGTTGGTTTGTTGGTGTTTTTGAGCCTCCACTTAGTGAATGAACCGGTATTGATTTTATGATTTAATATATATATTAAATCCATCAGGCTTTAGAGATCCATCAATTTGTTTCTCTAAAAGTTTAGTATTAAATATTCTCCAAACTTCTTTGAACCCAAAAGATAATTTTGAAGGCCATTTTGAAGAACTAGTGTTCTTTTAAGAATAGTTTTTGGGTGAGAGAGAATAAGGAAGAGGAAAGGATGGGGGTACTAATTTACAGTTAGGAGAAAGAAGTGCACCTTAGGATGATTATAGAGAATGATAATGTACAGTTTATTTCAGAAAGATGAAAGAAAGGATTTTGGATGCTTTCACCATGAAGAGATGATAAACGTTTGAAGAAATAGATAAATTTACCTTCATTTGAACACTACACAGTATGCACATAAATGGAAACATGACCTGCTACTCCATAAATACATGGCATTTTTGTGAGTTGATTAAAAATAAATAAATACACACATATAAAATGAATTTGGGGTGGGGGACTCAAATAATAGAATATTCTTTCCATTTCCTTCAGCTTTCCAGCGTCTGTATGACCAGGCCCACTTCCTCTATAAATAATGCCGATGCTACTATTAATGAGAATGTAATGTGTGTTTTAATTAATATTTTAACCTTAGTACTTCTTTTCAGTTACTTGTGCAAAGCAAAAGATTTTGTTGATATAATTTACTTTTTAAAATGAATTAAGCGATTATCTCGCTTTTCCTAACACTTCTATTTAAGCAGTTAAGAGGCTCCACGCCTCATTACCAAGCCCTGAGATATGTAGGTGGCAGAAGGGCCCATTTCCCCTGATTTGGCATTCTGTGTCGGTTATTAATGTACATCACTGTGAGCCAAGGCCTTCTCTTCTCCTCGTATATCCCTGCTCAGCACCCCCAAAATTCTCAGATACATTAACTACAACCAAAGTGTTTGTGCCAACAAACTCCAGAGCACAGGTTAATTATTGCAGGAAGTCCTTTTCCCTGGGCAATCTGAACATCTATTAAAAAATCCTTTTGGCAGTTCATGCAAGCCCAGGCTTTTGAGGATTTTTTTATAAAAGGTTTATTCATCTGCATTGATTCGACCCTGCATAATTAGACTCAGTTCAAGGTCACTAAATACAGCGATATGCTTCTATAGAAGCACTCATTCACATTTTCACCTACCATCCATTTTATTTCTTTTTTTTTTCTCTCCTTTATTTTTCTCCTTTAAAAAAAAAAAAATCAAATTAACAATTGCTGCATGCCCCTGGACTGAAGATAATTCATAGCAGTGTCAATGATCCCAAGAATAAGCACTATTTAAAAATCTGTAACCATTTACTATTTTATTTAAGAACCTACTGTTTGTTAAGTCTTGAGAATTTTTAACAAATAGTAACACATAATCTCTTTCCAGAGCAAGCTTTAAAACCTAATAGGGAGGACAATAAAGATATTGCAGGTTAAGTATCCCTTATCTGGAACGCATGGGACCAGAACTATTTCAGAAGTACTTACTGGATTTTGGAACATTTGCATACACATAATGAAATATACCAGGGAGCATTTTGAATTTTGGATTTTTTGATTATGGATTCTTGAACTGCTCTGCAATGTAGGATAACTGGTACGCTAATGGAGGTAATTACCAAAGTCTATACAACCACAAGGAACAGAAGGAAGTCTGTAAAACTTTATTTACATAAACTGCAACTTCCATGACCAGAAACCCACCAAAACATCTCCACTCAACAAGCAAGTAGGTACATGAGGTTGTTCCCCTCAACAATTTTAATATTCTCAGTTAATTCAGATCCAGATTCAGCTTTTACTGTGTTCTCTGCACTGTATACACAGTTGAGTATTTCACATTCTTTACACTTAAGGATTCTGATGGAGAGGTTACTCTATCTTCATACAGAAAATTTCATACTGCAATTAGTTTTCACAAACCCACATGGCAGGTGAAGTGGAATTCCTCAGGAGAACCATGATTGTGCACTATACTACTGTGACTTAATCTTCTGTAGGGATGTCCTTGGGTTTCAGGCAGGGAGAACATAAAAATTATAGATGGAAAATATCCCAAGGGCCAGTTTCCTCTACACTCCAATCTCAAAAGGTGCATATATTCCTAAAATAGTATTCATATCTCATTTTATTTATAAGTAGGTAAAATTCTTTACCTATTTATTCAATGTTGTGGCCTAGTTGTATTTCAGAGATAAGCCAATTTCCCAAATGATAATAAAGTTTAATTATAAATTAGAATTAAAATCAATAGGATTCTTCATTCTTAATTTGTTTTAGTTTTTTATATCGAAATCTCAATCATAATTCCTTTTGCAAACTAGGCCTCAGTAGGTGTAGCTAGGGACAAAGGGCTCACCTACACATTTTATTAAATGTTCTACTTCTTTCTTTTACATTCAACCTATTTTTTAAAACTCTGCAATTGCCATTCAAATTTGTCTGCCATAAATAAATATTATGTATTAAGTATTCAAAAAACTATGTAAAGGTATCATAAGATAAGTAAAATGATGAAAATCACTACTGCACACTAAAAGATTTATTGGTCACTTGGAAAAATGGTTCGCACTAAAATCATTTAACAGGTGTCCTGATTATCTTGGCACTTGTCCCACAACAAAACAAAACCAGAAAGAGTCCAAAATCTAATATAATTGACTAGAGTGCAATAATAATAATTCCTATGATTTATTGAATAGACCTTTATACTGTATTAGTTATCTATGACTACATAACAAATATCCCTAAAGCTTTGCAGCTTTAAACAACAGGCAGTTATTATCTCATAGTGTCCCTAGATCTGAAATTCAGGAGCAGCTTAACTGGGTAGTTCTAGCTCACCATAAGGTCACAGTCAGCTGAGAAAGCAATCATCTGAAGGCTTGATTGAAGCTGGAGTCTCTATTCCAAGATGGCACCCTGACGTGGTGGTTATTGGCTAGAGATGTCAGTTCCCACGTAGGGACCTTTCCAAAAGGGTTATTGATGTCCACTCCCTTCTTCTGAGGTTATCCAAGAAAGCAAGATAGAATACACACTGTCTTTTATTATCTAGTCTCATGAGCCTCACCCTGTCATATTTACAGTATCTTAGAGTTTTTACCTGTCAGCCCTATTGACTGTGAGAGGGGACTACATAAGGACAGGAATAAGAAGTGAAGCTCATCGGGGCCACAAGAGACTGACTACCACACATACTTCACTTTTCACAGGAATAATTATTTTCAATCCCATTATGTCCTCATGGGATAACATAATTACCAATATCATAGTCATTTATAGGGGTGGTAGTTGAGACATAGAAAGACTATATTAATGAGTCCAAATCTGACAGACAGCATGTGTTGGAATAGATTAACCAGGTTTCCTTGTTTGAGCACTGAACTGTGGACTTGTAACCTTGAAGTATGCAAACCTAGAAATATGTGTTAAATTGTGTTACTGATGAAAAGCTGAAAATTGTTCTTTGGGGTTGCAGAATTGAGAAATCTATGCCTCACCAAAAGTTCCCTGGAGAAGAGCTGCAGTGCAGATGCAGGTGAGTGCAGCTTCCATACTGATGTGAAGGAGGGCATGCAATCCCTGTCAGTGGAAGAGGACCCTTCTGTGCCCTGCCCATGTCTTGCAAGAACAGCCCCATACCCTTACTTGCAATCCAGTTCAACCATCTTCAGCTACTGACTCCTTCCCTAGGTGGATCTACATTTCATTAAACAATGCTCAAGACAATAGACTTAAGTGTTTCTGGATCCATAAAAAAGAATCTGGAAATTAATGCATGAGGATCCGGTTTACAAATCTGTTTCTTTGTTGGGCAGCATTGATGACATGAACCTAAATATGAGATTTTGCTGTTTGTCTCAGCTAAGGTCCTTCCTTGAAGCAGTCAGCCAACTTTTAAAGCACCCTGTTGGACTTAAATAAAAATTTTTGTTCACCAAAAATCATCTTGTAACTGTGCCTTCAAAATAATGCTTCTGCCTTCACAAACCAACCCTGCCCCCAAACTGGCAAGTAATGACCATAATGAGGGATTGTGCAAGGAAGAACTTTCCATCCTAAGACCAAGACAGCATTCTCCCAAGAGTAATTCCCCCTTATTTGAGCTTATTAAAGAAATTTTATTTTTGAAAAGTAGTTATAACCTCCAGCGCCAAATCCAACTTTACTTTGAAACCTAATCTCTGCCACTTTATAAATAATAACCAAATGAGTAATACAAATGCAAATTAAACTGCAGCGAAGGACTGGAGACTGGAGGGGAAGAAATCCTTAGAGAATTGGTTTGTCTCCTAGGTAATGAAGATGACAGACTGGTGTACATTTTAGTTGTTCTCTCCTAAGCCACAGGGAAAGAAATGATGAGAAGAGAGGGCACAGCTGTGGAATGCATCCCCAAATCCATCTATCTGGGTTCCTAAGATTATTCCCAAGCTCTCTCACAATAATGTTTGATTACACCGGTAACTGATGACTGTTTTTGTTTGTATTTCCCACAATGCAGCTACACTGTGTACCCTCAGCTTGGGACTGCTGAAAATCTTTAATGCTTAACTGCTATTTTCCATAAGAATGAAGCTAAAGTCCCAGGGATCACGTCCTGGAAAACCAGGTTTTCAGCCGCAATCCAATATTTTCACAGCAGTGGCCTCTCCACACAATTCTTTTTACAGCTTAGAGAGGCAGTTCTTGAGTTTCTGGCATGGAATTAGAGGATGAGCTACACACTATGCTCTAGGAACACAAAAGCAACCAGGATCCCCACTCAGTCCCCTTGCATGTACCTTGATAGAGAAGAAACACTGGTCCTCTGAACACACCTGATCCTCATAGTGGCCAAACTGGGTTTCCCCAGATATCCACAAGGTTAAATAAGCAAAGTTCAAAAGTAAAGCTTTGTACTTAGTACCCTCTGCCCTCCACAACTATCACCCAAAAAAATCTGCTTAAGAGTAAGCAGCAGATCATTTACAGAGTATGTTAGGAAGAAGAAATTAACATAAATGTAGGGCGGCATGTGACTATCAAAAAGTGTCAAAAATCATGAAGCATAGCCTACTGCCCATGGAGAGGGTGGTTCCCATGTCCAGACCACCTCCACTTACCTGCCCCCTACTAAGTGCTCTACTCACTTCAACCTAGCAATGGACAGGGATGGCATGGTTGACCCTCTCTCTTCTCCCTACCTCTTCCCTTTCCCCAATTTGAGTGGCTTTCAGGAGGGTCTTTGCATATTAAAATCCCTGAGCCCTTCAAGGTCCACAAAATGCCTTTTTTACTTACCCTGCTAATTTTCATGGATGTACAACACTAATTCAATTTTCTTTTCCTCAGCAGCTAAAGGTATTTCTTCATTATCCTCTTGTATCTAGTGTTACTGGCAAGAAGTCCAATGCCCTGTAGATCTCAAAAAATTGATAAATTTATTACATAAAAAACTGAAACAAAAAGTTTAATACAAAGTTTGATATTGCTTTATATTTTAGAGTTTTTTTAAGTGTATGGCCTAATAAAAGACAGCTGTTTCTGCATTCCATCTGTTGCAATATCACCTATCATGTAGCCTGTGGAAAATTCCCCTGAACCCTAATGACATAAGTGACAATGAAAAGGCAAATATTATCTTGGTACCATCCTGATATTATATTTAGAGTTTGTATTAGTATTCATACTAAGATACTACTTTTTTACCTATAGAGTCCCTGAAATAGTCTTGAGGAACCCCAAGGCTCCTTGGATCATACTCTGAGAACTACTGGTATAAAAAGCATCTAAAAAGAGAGAAGAAATAACATTTTAAGTGAGCTAGTGAACAGAGTATTCACAGAAAAAGGAAACAGCCCTTAAACATATAAAATGCTGAAGCCTGCTTATATTAAAAGAAAAACAAATTACAAATATGCAAAGATACCATTTACCAATAAACAGGGTGGGAGGAGGTCAAAACCTTGTCCATAAACTTCGTTGGCAAGACTGTGGAGAAATGCAGGTGGACTTCAGCAATCAGCTTATGGGTTTTAAGCACCATTTCCCACAAAGGAAACTAAGAATCCTCAATAAATAGCTGATTTTCCATCTGGAGAAATGTACTGGATGACCCTAGACTATATTGTCATACTTAGTAATAACAATGCTGTCAAAGACTACTAGAATCATCTCAAAAGGGTTCAACAGCCAAAAGAGAAAACCACTGAAGTTTCCCACTTTCTACATCAATAAGAATAATAACCAATGTGGATTAAAATATGGGAGAAATACTTTTAACATATGTAATGTTACATGTTACAATGGAATAGTAATAATAATAGGTTGACATTGAAGGACTAGAGCAAGTACACCTGTTATGGTTTAAGAGGTGTCTCCCAAAAGTTCATGTGTGAGGTAATGCAAGAAAGTTTAGAAGTGAAATGATTGGGTTATGGAAACCTTAACTTAATTATGAATGATTCACTGATAAGGATTAACAGGGTGATAACTGCAGGCAGGTAGTGTGTGTCTGGAGGAGGTGGGTAGCTGGGGGTGTGCCCTTGAGGTTTATATTTTGTTCATGGTGAGCAAGAGTCCACTCTCTCTCTCTCTTTCTCCCCCCCCCTTGCCTTCCCAGTGCTATGTTCTGAACTCTTACTCTGACACACCCATCCACCATGATGTTCTGCTTACTTCAGACACAAAACAATGAAGTCAGTCATCTATCAACATCTGAAATCATGATACTCAAAATTAACTTTTCCTCCTTCAATTGTTCTTCTCATGTCTTGTGGTCATAGCAGCAAAAATGCTGAATAAAACAACTTTCATTGTTCAAAAACTAATAAAGGCAAAACTAAAGCATTATCCTGCCTTTCTTATAAGCCCTATACCAATGGATCATCAAGTGGCAGAGGAAGGGAACTTTAGAGGAGTTTTTTTAACTAATAAATGAAGGCATGATAAAATCCCACCATTGTGTAATCCCTATGGAATTAGTCAATTAGGAATTGATTATCAATGACTATTAATATGACAAAAAAGAGGCAGATATTATTTGTCTCCTATAGAAAAATGACAACCCCACCTGTAAAGTATTCTTTTAGGAAAAACAAGGTGAATCAGAGCAAGCCTCTAAATATGAAAGCCTGTCTGGCAGGTTGGCAAGAAATATTTATCTCCTAAAGTTAGGAGTAACAAAGCTTATGTGACATTTTGCAGGGGTCTATGCCCCATAAATCCATAGATCCCAGGTTTGCTTACCATAAAAAATCAGACATCCTGATAGACTCTTCCACCAACAAATCCATTTAGTTGTTTATCAGATAGTCTGTCATTAGTTTATTTATAAGGAGACATGACTGCATTTGCCTGTTTTCTCTTTTCCCAGGGAAATCCCTGTGGAAAGGCCAGGACCACAGATCTGCTGCTTAACCATTTGCTTTCCTCACATCCTCCCAGACAAAAAGACATATCAAACATTGAAAATAAATCTGATGTACTAAAAGGCCACCAGTATAAAAGAGAATAATGAAATGAAGTGAAGAAGCCAAAAATTACCTACATGAGAATTTCGTGCATGCTGGAGATAATAACTTAAAAATCAACAGAGAAAAACAAGGGTTTGTTAGTGTCAAGAAAATGGAATCACTGTGGTTGCTCTACTCACCAACAATCCTGTGTCTTGGTATTCACAACTTGAGTAGTCTTTTCCCACACCATCGTGGTTGGTCGATGTAGCAAGTGGCATATGGTAGAAGTGACAACTTATCACTTCCAAGGTTATGTTATAAAAGGTTATGACTTTCATCTTGGGTCCTGAGACTCATTTAGAGAGATAAAGAGAGGGAGAGAAAGAGGGTTATAAATGTAGATATAAATATATCTCCTCATTTTCACCAGCTTTTTCATGACTGTGACCACAAGACCTGACAAGAACAACATAGAGAAGGGAAAGTTTATTTGGAGCTCACAGCTACAGAGGCCTCAATCCATAAATGGCTGACTCCATCGCTGTAGGATGAAGGGAAGGCAGAATATCATGGCAGAAAGGCAAGGTGCAGAAAAGCAGCTTAGGACCATGGCCACCAGGAAGCAGAGAGCTCTGCTCACCAGGGATGAAATATAAAACCCAAAGGCACACCCATATTTACCCATCTACCCTATGGGCTTCCACCAAATTGATCTGAATCAATGGATTAATTCACTGATTAGGCTAAGATTCATTTCACCTCTGAATCTTCTTGTATTGTCTTACACATGAGCTTTTGGGGGACATCATGTATATAAACCATAACAATCCTCTTGATCTCAGATTGTGAGCAGGCATGCAGAGAGATCCACTAGGCAAGGAATTGGAGCCTCTGGCTAAAAGTTAGTGAGGAATGGACACTGGTCAGCAGCTATGGAGTGAGCTCAGAACTAGTTTTTACAGGCTGTTAAACCTTGAGTTGATTGCCACCCTCATCCACAGCTTATTTGCAACTTTGTGACAGAACTTTGAGACAAAATTACCTAGATAAGCTGCTTTCAAATTCTTGACTAAAGAGTGCAAGAGTGTTCATTGTCTTCACCTACTAAGTTTGGGGATAAGTTTTAAGCAGCAATTAAAAACAAATACGGTTTGTTACCAAAACTGCCATGTGCCATAGCAAAAACCTAAAATGTGGAAGAGGGAGACAGCAGGATGAAGGACTTTAAAGAGAGTATCAGTGGAAGTCTAAATTACCTTGATCAGACTGTTGCAGAATATTAGATTTTAAGGAGGCTGCCAATAAGGGCTTAAAAGAAAATGAGAGAAATCCTATTGGAAACTGGAAGAAAGGCAATCGAACCCTGTTTTATAATGATCAAATCAGTCATCAAAAGTAATGCGGGTGTTGGAAAATGTTTCTAGTGACTTGGATAATCTAGTAAAGGAGATTTCCAGTCAGACTGGTGAAAATGTCATGTGAATGCTATTATAGTAAAATACAAGAGAAGAGTGATTAGATATGAAAGAACTTTTATGCAGAAAGAATCAGAGCCTCTAAGTCTTGAAAATTTCCAACCTCTTCAGACAAACAATATTAAAAATATTAAAATTAATTTTTCTGAGCAAAGATCAAACCCAGGACACTCTCAAGCAAGTATGCTCTAAATATAAAGCTGAGGTTGTGAGCATAAAAATCCTTTGTTCAAACCTCGGAAAAGTCAAAGGTGGTACTTCAGAGTGAACACCTTAAGCCATAAATAAGGATGTTCATTAAAATATTGACTATGATACCAGTGTTAGAAGCAACCTAGGTACCAACACTAGAATAATGAATAACTAAAATGTAGCATAGATATTGGGTAGAAGATGATAGAATGTAGCAGTCAGTGGAGATTTACCAGCTACAGCATTATTAGATCTTTTTAAAAATAGAGTTGAGTAAATCAATGAGACAATATGAGTTCGGTAGTACAGGACCACTTATATAAATTTAAAAGACACACTGGCAGATGGAACTCTACTTTTCACTGACTTCTCTGCAACTACAGGTATTAAATGCTCCACAACAGGTACCTGTGAAAGGTATCATGCAGGGTGGAGCCAAGTACTTGCTTAGCCTCTGTGAGGTCCTGGGTTCAATCTCCAGCACTGCAAAATAAAGAAAGAAGGAGAGAAAGAAAGAAAGAAAGAAGGAAGGAAAGAAAGAAAGAAAGAAAGAAAGAAAGAAAGAAAGAAGAAAGAAAGAAAGAAAGAGAAAGAAAGAAAAAAAAAAGAAAGAAAGAAAGAAAGAAAGAAAGAAAGAAGGAAAGAAAGAAAGAAAGAAAGAAAGAAAGAAAGAAAGAAAGAAAGAAAGAAAGAAAGAAAGAAAGAAAGAAAAATTCTAAACATGGGCAATGAGGGAAAAGAGATAAAATAATTCATGTTAATGAGTCATCATCAACTGAAGCATATGATCATTTCAACTTTCCATGTCTGAGACCCACTCAGAGGAAAACAAGTATAGAGAAAGAAATAACTGAACTAGTCAAAAGACAAAAGGAGAGGAGAGAGAGGAGGGAGGAAGAAAGAAAAGGCAGGAAAAAAGACAAGTTAGCATAGAAATGTGTGGAACTTTTAGCTAAAGAACTCTGGGGGTCATTGGGAACCATTAGATGCTGTAGATTCTGGCTAACCTGGTCCCTATTTGACACTATATGCTGACTTTCTGATCTGCTACACCATGACATAGTGTCAGGAATTACAAACATCTCAAGGTGAAGAAAAGGTCCACCTTGATGATGGTGATTGTTTTCCTAGCTCATGGATGGAAGGGAAGGGTGGTATAAGGGGTGTAAGGTACTGCTCTAGTGGGGGAAAAATACCTGAGAACATTTATGTTTGATCAAGTTTGTAGGAACAGGAATGTCTTGAGTCTCCTGAGAAATTGAGCAATTTGGGGTTTCTGCCTTCTGAATCTCTTATCAGAGCATCAAATTCTCCTTCAAAATAGGTCTGAGGGCATTTAAAAAGCTACTAATTAGGTAAGATTCATGTCACATTCTGAAATTGTTTTTCATTTATGCAATATAAAAATGCTGCTATTAGTCACATTTATGTCTTATTAACAGTATAAAAGCATTAAGGGGACTTGCTTGGGCAGTCAGTGGTACTACTAGCCTTTTTGTTGCCCATATTAATTACAAAGCCATCCCTGAAAGGGCAGCATGAAAAGGTTGGCTGAAGATGAATAGGAATATGGAACTATGTTTTTCTGTGTCTCTCAGTCCATTCTCCAGTGAAACCTTGATGATGCTTGGGTAAATGATATTCAAGAGTCACCATTTCTAAGACCCTTAATGAGACCATTAAAACCAGGAAGGGACAAACCATTGTGTGTTATAAAAAGCAGGCCAGGAGATATGGCTCATGCCCAAGGAAAAATCAAATACTCATTGCTTGCGCAGGAAGCCAGGTGTGAGGAAGGAATACTGTATCCACCTGGACACTTAAATCTTAAAATAATACAGAGGAGAAATTCATAGAATTGAAAATGAAGAGGAGACCAACAGATACTAGGCTGGGGAAAGACCATGGGTAAGATTGACTATCTTAGCCTATGAATAATGAAAATATCACTAGATTGAAATATCAGGAGAGATTCAAGGCATAGGGTCACTCAGAGCTCCTTTTTGCACGTGTTATATGTGCTGATTTTTAATTGTTCATGAAACTTTTCCATTAGTGAGTATCAGTAAATCTAAGATATTTTTATATTGACTATCTTTGTATTGCACTTTTATGTATCTATAGGGATAGACCTATGCATTTAGAGGATTGAACATAAAACTGAGCAAGGATCATCTTGATAGCTTTTCCAGGAGGGGAACCATGCAGTTGCAGAGCAGATAATAATGCTCATTCATCTAAGTTCTATTCTTCAAAGTGAAAGTCAACCATCAAAAAAGGCAACACCTTGATTGAAGATACAATTACATCTTTCCAATTTATCTATTCATCCAAAGATCCTGAGCTTCCAGGAGTTTAGTGGGAGTGTCCAGAGGAGATTTCTTACCTACATTTTTGTAGACTGGAATTCAGATGGCTATGCCCTATTTTGATAAGTAAATTCAAAGAAACTCAATATTACAATAAGCACAAATGATCCATCTGTCCTTTAGAAAACAAAATCTTATTACATTGAAATACATTGTTGGCTTTTCTAAAAGAAACATAACTTTAGTCCTTCCTGGAAAAGTTACAATTTCTTGACCATCTATGTAAGGAGAGGTCAAAAATCACAAGAGTAAATGGGATGGTTAGCAGTGGGGCCATTTAGTTTAGAAATGGTATACAAGAGGTCAAAGAAGGATACTCCATGACCACAGACAGATGGTAAACTTCCCTCACTGCCAGAAAAGGTAGGCATCACTGCAAACCCTCCAGTGGACTCTCTGCCTCAGAGCTTACCAGGAGGAAGGGTTGAGCAGATGTGTTAACAATGTACATTCCCTGAGGGTGGCAGGGACAAAACACTTAAGGAGTCAGAATCACAGCACCAGAGGTGATTAAGAAATTTATTGTGAGCAGATGGATATAGCGATGACTACAAAGCCAGGGGAGCAGATTTTTACAGAGTTGAGGAAGAACACACTCATGTTCTGAGGCCCTGATCCTGCATGCATGCAGGTTCCAAAACCTGGTCTGTTCAGCCCTTAATGAAATAGACCAGCCCATTAAGAGCAGAGGATAAAGCATGGACATTTTGGCCCTTGAAACTAAATTACTTGAATTGTTTTTATGTAATTTACTTATTTTATGAAAACCTCAGCTTTCTCCTCTGCAGAATAAAGAGAGTAATACCCTTTGAACATGCCTATGGTAATATAGAAAGAACTTAACCCAATGCCTAGTACATAAAGCGATTCCCTTGAATTATATCTAATTTTCTTGTTATTATTACCATCATTAGCCCCTATACTTATGTGCTGATGTTCCTAGAAAATGTTGGACAGAATTTTCAAATGTCACTACTTGGGATCAGTGGTCACATTAATTGCCTTTGTCATTTGAAAAATACACTTCTTTAAAGGCAATCTTCACAATATTTTGAGAGGACTTTTTATGTTTGGGGACCATTGTATTTCAGATAATCTTAACAAGAAAAGAGAAATTACCAAAAATCAGGTTAAAAGAAAAGGAAAGTCTGAAAAATATCTAAGAAAGGAGAAATAAACTGTGAGAGTGACTGACATGTCCCAAATTTTCAAAAATTACCTATTGGTCTAGTGAACCACTATAGAATAAAGGCATACAAATGTCCAGGATGTGGGGGGAAAATATACACTCATACATTACTGGTGGGACTACAAATTGGTGCAACCATTCTGGAAAGGAGTATGGAAGTTCCTCAAAAAACTTGGAATGGAATCACCATTTGACCCAATTATCCCACTCCTCAGGATGTATGCAATGGACATAAAATCAGCATACTACAGTGATGCAGTCACATCAGTGTTAATACCTCCATTTAACGGTGACCAGTTCTGCTCCCTCTAATGTTGAAGTTTGAACACTAGAGAAGCCCGCCAAGGCAACCATATTAAGCAGGTTTTATTTAAAGGTAATAATACAGACTTCTCCCTGGAGGAAGAAGGGGGGCCATGGCTGATGTTCTAAAGTCCCAAGAAGTGAGTTCACCCTACATCATTTATAGGTTAAAGTCTCTTTTGTTTTCCAGTTCTCTTCCCACTTATCTCTCCTTCCTGCCTACAGTGACTAGGCCGGGTTTTGCATAAAGTGAGAAGCGATGGGCAGGGGGAGGGCCAAGGTGATTCAGCCAGGCAAGGGCCCAGGGGGCATTAACTAGCAGCTCCATGTTTGCAGTCCTTGATAAAGGCAGGTAAATTTGGTAATCAGTGAGCTCTGGAGATCCTTGACATTCCATTCTCCCAGGGGCAGTCTCCAACTTCCAGAGGCAGATGGCTTCAGGGCTTCATTTCCTCGATTTGACTCGATCCCCTATTTCTATACTAACTACCTGTCCTTAATTCTGGCTTCAGTGTTTATAGCAGCTCAATTTACAATAGCTAAGCTATGGAACCAAACTTGGTGTCCTTCAACAAATGAATGGATAAAGAAAACATGGCATATATACAGAGTGGAGTGTTACTCAGCCCTAAAGAAGAACAACTTTATGACATTTGCCAGCAAATGGGTGGATCTGGAGACTATCATGATAATTGAAATAAGCCAGTCCCGAAAAGCTAAAGGTCAAATGTTTTCTCTGATTTGTGAAAGCTAACCCACAATAAAGGTGGGCAGTGAAGGGAAGAATAGAAGTTCAGAAGATTCAACAATGGAGAATGGAGGGAAGAAAAGGAAGATAAGCAAAGGAAAGACAGTGAACTGAATCTGACATAGTTTTCCAATGTACATATATGAAAACAACACAGTGAATCCCACCACCATGTCCATTCATAAGAATGGGACTCTAACTAGAACAGGATATATTCCATGCTTGTGTAATTATATCCAAGTAGATTCTGCTGCCATATATAACTAAAAAGAACCATTTTTTAAAAAAGAAATAAGCTTTCTTCTTGCTTAAAAAAATCATACAGAGATCCTTTAAGTAGCTTTTCTCTTGACATGTCTATGTAGGACTTATCTTCTGTATACAACAGAGGGTACAGGATGGTACATGCAGTTAGTTTGAGTCTCTGCAAGGTTGTATGGAAAGAAAAAAGAAAGAAGAAAGAGAGAGAGAGAGTAAGGAAAAAGGAAGGAAGGAATAAAAAAAGATGAAAGCAAAAATAAAACCTGAAAAGAGCAATAGTAATGATTGATATTGAGAAAAATAAAACTGGAAAGCACAAAGTAAATACCCCTGGGACACAATAATAAAAATGTTCCTAAAATGAAAGAAAAGATGCTCCCTCTGGTAGGACTTTTTTAGTGCAATTTCCCTAAATGAAAAAACACCTTTCTTTTCTACACGTTCCCATTTTTGTCTTCTGGCAGCAAGCAAGCTTCTCTTATTTTCATTTCACCTATGAGGAAATGGTCACAATCAATGACCACAATGGAAGTACAGGCTCAGCCAGGTGGGATAATTGCTCCAAAGTGGGAGACTCAGATTTGAAGCTGAGACTTTCTGACCTACTCTCCCACCCTATTTCCAATACCCCCACTCTCTTCCCTAGAGGCCCAACGGAATTGCTCTCTCTAGGGAATTTCAAGAATACATTTCATCTTTGAGAGATGCAGTTCCCTGGAAGGAGAACTAATGATCTCCTTCCCCATCAAGATTCCTTCCAGCTTTTGATTCCTCTGCGTTCTCCTTCTCTGAGCCTCGTGGGCCAGCGGTTGACCTACTTTGGGAGCTGAAGAAAAGGCCCCTGTGAAAGGAAGGAGTCTGCAATTGAATGTCATCAATACTCTGGGTTTTAATGAGGCAGATATAGATCCGAAGTTTTGAATATGATGACAACATCACACCACATTGCCTAGGGGATTATGAAACATGCAGATTGATTGACAGTATTGTCAAAAACAAACTTAAAAATAGAAAGCATATACCTCCATGTCAATAACTGCTTTGACATAGACTAGATCCTGGTACACCACAGCAGCCTGTGAAATGGTTTGACCCATATGAATTCTTCATAAATGCCTTTGGGAACTGAGTATCTATACACAATGAGGCATTTTCTGGGCTGTCTTTAACTGATGTCTGTCCCTTATATTCACCTGGGTTCAAATCAAGGTTCTGCTATTTCTTAATCTAGTGTCTTCACACATAAAATAATAGTAAAAGAATCTAACTCAGGAGATACTTTTCAAGGAAAATAAAAACAAGTGGGTATAGTGCTTAGATGATGTTGGGATATAAAATCACCACCAATTGTTAACCGTTAGCCATTCTCAAGGGTATCCTTTCTTAGGCTTTGCCAGATCCAAAACCCTGACATTCTCCTTTTTTCTCAGATTAATTATTTCATTATTCACCTGTTAGATCAATCAAATCACAGTTTCCAACAGCAAACTTAACTTAGGCTCCACTGCCCTTCACCTAGAAATCGGTACCACCTGCTGCTGACTCAGTTGTAACTTCTGGCACCAGCTCTGTTTTCTAGAGCTGCCCTAATGCATATAAACTAGGTGTCTTTAAACAACAATAATTTATTCTCTCCAGTTCTAGAGGCCTGAAGTCTGAAATCCAGGTTTTAGCAGAGCCATGATCCCTGTAAGACTCTAAGTAGAATCCTTTCTTTCCTCTTCCTAGTTTCTGATCATGGTCATGAGTTCAGAGTAATTAGACCTTAATTAATTGTCATGTCACTCTAATATCTATTTCTGTTATTGCATAATGTTCTCCCTATAGGTCTCTATCTTTAAGTGGCATTTCCTCATCTTGTGTGAATACTGGTCACATTGGATTGGAGCCCACCCTAATGACCTTATTATAACTTGATTACATCTGCAAAGACCCTATTTCCAAATAAGGTCACATTCCTAGGTGTTAGGAGCATGGGATTTTAATGTATCTTTTGGAGGGACACAATTCAACCTATAATACCAGGTTTCTGCCTACATCTTTTGTTCAAGCAATTAACATTTTCCTTATCATGTGCCATGCTACCTGGTTGTAAACAGGACAGATAGTGGTTCCTACCCTCAGGGAAATACCAGTCCATGAACGGAGACAGGTGTTAGAAACAAATCAGCTAAATAAGTTAGTAAGTAACTTCAAGGGTGGTGAGTGACAGAAGATGTTGTGAGACATATAACATCTAACCTACCTGGAAATGCACAGGAGCAAACTAGGCCATGGGTTTGGGTGGGGCTGGGCAGCAATCCAGGTCCAGGGAAGAATAAGTAATGAGTTCCTAAGAGCAGAAAGGAGGTAAGTACTTGGGATATTTTAAAGGAAGCCTAGCTAGCATATGTGAGGCTGTGGGTCTATTCCCAGCACCACAAAACGAAACAAAGACAGTGTGGTTGAAGCACAGAGAACAAGCAGCTCAGGCACATGAAGTTGCTAAACTTCCAAGATGACAAAATGGCCCCGAAGAACTCAATCCTAAGAGTTGTGGCATCTGAGGAAGAATTGAGTTAAGAAAAAAAAAAAAGGTTGTCATTGGTCACTATTTCTGCAGAATGAAACCTTTAATAAACCTTTATAGTTCTGTCATCCCCATGCAAAAGCAAATTCTGGGTCTCTTGGCTAATTCTCTCCCAGATGCTTTTTTTTTTTTATTAATTTTGTATTTGTTCTAATTAGTTGTACATGACAGTAGAATGCATTTATGCATTTTGATAATAATTTATACATAAATGGAGTGTAATTTTCCACCTCTCTGATTATACATATTGTAGGATCACATCAGTCAGGCAGTCATATGTACTTGAGGTAATAATGTCTGTTTCACTCTAATATTCTTTCTATCCCATAACACTTCCCCTCCCTTCACTCCCCTCTACCTAATAAAAAGTAACTCTATTCTACCCTAGTGCCCACTCCTGCCAATTGTGAATTAGCATCATATATGAGAGAAAATATTTGGGCTTTTGTTTTGGGGTTTGGTTTATTTCGCTTAGTATGATATTCTCCAACTTCATCCATTTACCAGCAAATGTCATAATTTCATTCTTCTTTAAAGCTGAGTAATATTTTATTATATATATATATACACCACATTTTCTTTATTCATTCATCTGTTGAAGGACATCCAGGTTGGTTCTATAGTTTAGCTACTGTGAATTGAGCTGCTATGAACATTGATGTGGCTACGTCACTGTAGCATGCTGATTTTAAGTCCTTTGGGTATAAACTGAGGAGTGGGATAGCTGGGTCAAATGATGGTTCCATTCCAAGTTTTCCATAGTGGTTGCACCTTTTTTGCATTCCCATCAGCAATATACCTTTCTCCCCACATCTTTTCCCAGATTTTGACCGAGTTTTCTTTTCTGTTCTGTTGTCATCAAACTTCTTTTCTGTTCTGTTGTCATCAAACCTCATGACTGGTGTCTGTCAGTCTCTGCATCTTTCTTTATTCATGTTAGCCAGATGCCATCACCAGAACCCTACCTAACTCTCAGGTAGGAGGAGATATAGAGGGCTTAATTCACAGTTTTTACCTTGCCGTGTGACTGACCTCACCAAAGACAACTCATGTGAAAATAGCCAATGAAAAAATACATACTACATACATATACAACTTATATATAATGTGTACAGTCATCCTTCTTTATCTATAGGTTCTACTTCTTTGGATTCAACCAATCACACATCAAAATTATTCTAAATAAAAGCAAAAAAATGCCTGTGCTCTGAATATGTGTAGACTTTTTTCTCATCTTTCTTCTCTTTACAATGCAATATAACAACTACTTACATACCATTTACTTTGTATTCAATGTTATAGGAAGAAAGAATTTAAAGTATATAGAGAGATATATGTACAACATATGCAAATACTACCATATAGTTTTATATAAAGGACTTGAGTATCCACAGAAGTAGGAACAAATAAATGTATGTGTGTATGTATATGCACACACACAAAAAAAAGTTAACCTGGAGTTGACCCTTTAGTAGAGTGTGAATGAAAACTATCAAGAACTAAAGAAATTATGTTAAATCTTAAGACTGAAAAAAAGTGTCTCTTCACCTGATTGGAAAAACCATGGACTCCTCCCTATAAATCCACAAAACTGATTTTTTAAAAAAGCTTTTATAATTTGGTAACATTAAGTATACACATCTGTGTTGCTATGCTTGTTTTCCTTGAGTGTTCATTTTTATTGGCTTGGAGACCTAACACCGTGAAATCTACTTCATTTGCAATTGTCAGGCTAATGAAAGAAAAATTATAGTAGTTTATCCAAACATTTGGTTCATTCTGAGATTTTTTTTAAATGTTTCAAAGTGTAGTGAGATCTTATTAAATTCTACACTGTAAAGGAAAAACCCATAATATTACTTTATTCCACTCTGCAGTCTAATGCACAATATTTCTTGTTTAATCAGGAATCATGAATGCCAGGGATTTAGTCTGAGTTTGAGACCACCCAATGCCTCCAGGATTAATGCCTCCTGGCATTAAGCAGGATATTAAATTAAGGAAAATGCCAGTCTTGTAGCTTTACTAAATGTAATTTATAGTTTAACCATCATATTAAATCCTTTAATTGAAATTTGTAAAACAAACGGCAGTATTAGTAATTCCTTTATCAGCTTCCAATTCTCTGCCTACTTAACACCAGCCTTTAACCCAAGGGAAATATAGTTCCCAAATGCAATCCTTGAACTTGGGGAAATGTCATTGAATCTTCACATTGCCTAACCTTCCTGTTCACTACTACTGCAAGATAACACATTTTCATTTATCATACAATGTGCTCATTTTCTTTGGTGGTACAAATGCATATTAACAGAGACTTTCCAGCTTATTGTTATCTGGACTTCTGACTTATTCTGTAATTACACATCGGAAAGAACAATAGTTAAACCAAGCAAGGAACAAGAAACAGAACCAAAATGGCAACTAAAGTGGTAGAAAGTCAAAAAGCAAATGAGAAACAATAGCAAAACCATGGCATAAGAGAGAAGTACAGAGTGACAGGGACAAATAGAGAAAGAATTAGCAGGATGTCATGATCATTTCCCCCAATACATTGCTCTCTGCAAAACCATTGGTTTGATTTTATAATTGGTGCTTCCAAGACATCAGTGTACACTCTGCTTTCTCTGCTACCATGTGCTCATACGTTTGACAATGCTCCTCATCTAGAACAGAGAAAAGCATAAGGGAGGCAAAACCCATCTAGATGTTTAAGGTAAACGCATTCTCTTACATCCTTAGACCATGATGACCCAGAAATGTCTATGAATCTTGCTAGAGTGAGCACAGGAAGCATCAACTGAGGGAAGCTGTCAGCTTTTCATTTCTATGACAAAAAACCTGAGAGAAACCATTTAAGTAAGAAAGGGCTTCTTCTGGTTCACAGTCGCAGAGGTGTGGGTCCATGATCACTCCACTGTTTCTGGGCCTGAGGTGATGCAGAACATCATGGTAGGGAGTGCATGGAGCAAAGCTGCCCATCTCGTGGTGCCCAGGAAGCAAAGATAGAGAGAGCCTGCTTTTATAACAAAGCCCCTTCTCCCAAATCCATTATGGTATGAATCAATCAAAGGCCAATCCTGTTGTAAAAGGGCAGCAGATGGTGCTGAGAAAGATCCCCCAATGGCTGCCCACAACAGAAAGTCACCTGTGGAGAAGGCGGGTGCAGTCCCAGGCATGACACATTCAAGCTGCCCTCTGAAGCTGCGTGGGGATTTCCATCCTGCAACATGGCCCACGAGTGTTCATGCTAAGTTGCTTTATTTCTTATCCTGAGGGTAGGGACCCCCAAAAATCTCTGATATGACACAACATATATCAGTATAGCCTTTGCTCCCCAGTGACATGCAGACTGTCCAGAACCATTGTTCTTCTCTGAGTGTCAGCTACTGTTTCCCCTGAACAATCCATTAACCATCTTTCATAACTTGCTAACCCCCATGTTAAAGTCAATCTGGATCTCTTAGCTAAAATTCTCCAAAATTCTGACCAGATTTTCTTTGTTGTTGCATTATCATCAATATCATAGTTGGTGACTGCTCACTGTCTCCACCCTGGTGTCATTTCATCTCAATAGTGCTTTCATCCATGTAGTCAAATCCCAACCATCAGGACTTACCTAAACCTCAGGTAAGGAGGCATAGAACAATTGAGGCAGGTGTAGGAAGAATACATTAAGTAACTACCTGGTTTCACCCAAGAAAACCAGAGAATGCTTTAAAAATAAATTCTCCCAAAGCCAGAGGGATGCCTCTTTAGAAAGAGTGCTTGTGCGTACCTCCTCACCTCAGCAACTTCTGCTCCTATAGCGTGCACAAAACTTATGGGAAGGTTCCAGAGCTGGTAGGGCAAAACCCTTCCTAGTGCAACTCTCCACGCCTGGAACCCTTTCACCCACCACACTGAGCTAGGCCTTCCTGGATAACACCCCCACTCTCTATAACCTTACATAGGCTTTATGTGAACTTGGCTGTACCTCTGTTCAATACCAAGGGATCTTCAAAAAGCCCTTTTATGCTGCAGTAATCTGCAGTTTATCTACCAAAAAAAAAAAAAAAAAAAAAAAAATCACTGCATCAGCCCCTCCCTCCCCAGACTTCTGAGCCAACCCACTTGACTTTCTATAGCCTCCTAGCAGCCTGCCATGCAAGGTCTCTAAATCTGTAAAAAGGCCACTGCAGCTGCTATTCCACCTGACATGCTGATTTCAGTCTCTAATCTGAAAGACACATCCTCCCCATAACTACTCATGGCCTGTTTATCTGGAGAACTCTCTCCCACTTCTTGGAAAGTCTAAGTTTCCCTCTTCTAAATTTCCTTGAGACACTGCCACTTTCTTCAGTAGGTATCAGAGTAAGGGTTCTTGCTGCCATCTGGTTCCACCTGCAGAGAAGCTAGTCCTGGTAGCTGATGGCTCCCTTCTCTGACCAAAAACATATTTATGCTCCTTTGGTTGTTTCAGTCAGGCTCAGAGGAGTAGGGATGGAAGTGTATATTTTTTTTTTCTGCCACTCCATCTCCTATTTATTTCTTCTCTGGATCTCACAGTCCCTCTTCCAAGGATGGAGACCATTTTCCCCAGCAATGAGATATCACAGCTTGGCTATCCTTGACTCCCCAACTAGTACAGTATCGGTTTAAAAATTCTTAATGAACCAGTATGAGCTAGTTTATCAGAGGGCATTTTGATGACCCCAGTAAGTAGCCCACCAAAAAGCATGCCTCCCTTCCAAACACCAAGAATCACCTTTGGCTAAAACATAAGAAACTTTTCCTGCATTTTTAAAATACATTTTCTGTGTACTGTAGGCCACTCCTACAAAATGAAAAACAGATGCCTCACATTAAATGATCTGATGCTGACCACACCTTCCAGAGTTCTCGGCACCATTTCTTGAACCATCACAAAAATGAGACCCCTAGATGTCTTTCCTGTAAAACCAACATTTCCAAGATCATTTTGCAGATTAGGCAAAATCAGAGTTATAACTCTTCATTTATGTAGTAAATTAGAAAAGGAAAGAAAAAGGAGAAAAAATAGAGATACCCCATGATAAGACTTAGTTCCAACTAGAGTAATTTGGGGGTTTTGTGTGGTTTTGTTCTGTTTATTGTTGCTGCTGTTTTGTTTTGTTCTACTTTTTTGTCTCCTCCTTTTTGACAGGTGTTTAAGTAGAGAAGACAGAAACTGCCACTTCTCCAGAGCCTGCAATGCTCTGCACCCTGTGATGACACTTTCATGGAATTTTTACCTTAGCTCTCCCAGAAACCCTGCAAGGGCAGGTCCACGAAGGCTGGGAAGAAACTTGCCTAAAATCTCATCGCAGGTGGCAGACTGGGAATTCAAACTCAGGTGACTAACTCCTCAACTAAAGCCCCTTCCTCCATGTGACATCATCTCTCAGAAGCTTCATTTTGCTGGAATTCTTCATTCAATACATGGATCCGTTCATGGCAAAATGAAGGAGGCAGCTTGCTGCAGAGACAGCCCATCCCGCCCACTCTAGTTCAAGAAGACTAGGTTTTTCTTGTTCCTTCCACTGGCCAACATGTGACCTTGGTCTGTTCACATGGTTTGTCTGCCCCTTTTATTGCATCTATAAAATTTTCAATTACCAAATTATTCCTAATGTCCTTTTGACTCTAACATTCTAAGATTCCTCTATATAAGTGGATGAAGCTCTTTGAATAAGTTAATATATTGGAAATCAAGACACAATTCTTTCTAACTCTTCCCATGATATCCCTCCCCTAGAGGACTCCATTTCCAGGCAGGAGTGTGCTCATCACTGTAGATATCACGGCTCTGACAATGCCATTTCATCCTCCTTTAGAATTTCAAAATCGTCCGCCAAGAGTGCATTGCAAAAATCACTCACAGGCAAAGGTTAAAAAGTGACTGCTGCATCTAATGAATTTCTGAAGAGTATTCAGTCCCTGATCTTTCTAATACAGGCACTGCTTCTCAACAATAAAGGGACGAGAATAATTGGAAGCAGACTCCTTAAAACACACACCTCATTCATCCTTCGGCTTTGCTGCAGTCCCATCGAAATGGAACAAGCGCTTTTTCATGCTTAAAGGAAACTCATTTGGCCTCTTCATGGAGATTTGATCTTAAGGAGGGGAGACATTTAATAGGCATTTGGTGCCAGCTACAGTCCTCATTTGCACCTTTTGTTGCTAAGGTGTGTGGGTGCCCTAGGCAAGAATGGGGAAATGCGGGGCAGCTGTTTTTCTTTTATCTGTCATAGATTTCCCACTATAAATTAAGCCATTTCCAATTTTCTTAATCCTGAGTTTCTATGGCATTAGCATCTTCCATCTCCCTGTTCACTATCATCCCTGACAAACATTTCCAGAGAAAAGTGTTCCACTACAGTTCTAGCAAAATTTTCTCTGAAGATACCTTCTGATGAAAGTGACATTTCAAAAGGTAGAGGGAAAACATAGCTCGAGTGGGATAGAATTAGTATCAATCACACAAAGCACTATATAGTTTCTATAGCATCTTAAGGATACCAATTCACTGAAATGTATCTGGAAAGAGATACAAACTAATAATTGTGGTTTTCACTGAGGAGTAGGGTGAGCTCTTGGGGTAAGGGGACAGGGATGCATGGGGGCATACCAGAAGGAGATTTCAGCTTGGCCAAAGTGTCTTTGCATTTTGCAAAGAAAATAAAAACAAAAACCTGTTTTAAAACTCTAAAACAAAGTAAATTTAAAGAAAACAACTATGTACTAATCTTTTCTCACAATGGTTAGGATGATTCTTTTATTTCTGCAGACCCAATGCCCAAGAAGTTTATTTAGTTGTTTGAAATTTGGGACGTGGGCGTCATCTACTCCCACTCTACCAGGAAAGCCTGTCTGACAACCACCAGAGAAAGTTCAATGACAATTTTATTTCACATTTGGTACAATGGGATACAAACAGGACAGATTCAGAATCCACTTGGGGAAGAAGTGAGAAATGGCCTCCTTGTTCTAGCCTATTCCTGCATCCTCTTAACAAGCAGAGGATGACCTGCCCAGCCTTGGAGTTTTCCTGAGAAGACAGTCCTGACGTTGGTAAGAAGCCTTGGCAACCCCAGCCTTTATCTCCCTCTGCCTGCTCTCCCCTGAACCACCTTTCAAGTTGGTGTTTTCAGTACATTCTGCTGCATGAAGTCCCCAATACCACTAAATCCTGGGTGATAGCCTTTCTACCAGCCTTCTTTTCTGTTCCTGGGACCCTGCAGACCCTTCCAACTCAGAGTGTTCATCGGATAAACAATAATCAGGTCTAAGTTTTATAACACACATTGTGACTATTGGAGGAAATAATGAAAATGGCCTCTTGAGGCCAGGGAGATGACTGAGTGCCATTATCATCTCCATTCCATTTAACATTGTCCTTAGGCCATAGAAAGTGCAGTAAAACAAGAATAAATGCTAAACCCAGAGGACAGGAAAGGATAAACAAGTCTGTCCTTATCACAAGTCTAGTAGATATGAAAACAGGAAAAATCAATTACATTTTTTATATAGCAAAGAAAAAGTTCACAAATTTTTTTAAAAATGCATTTCATATTATCTTTCAAAAATACAAAGCACCTAGTGAAAATATTTTGACTATATTCTTTAATTTTTTTAATTTTAATTTTCTAATTTAAAAAAATGGAATTTTTCAAATTTTAACAAAAAAAATTTAAGTGCAAAAAGAAAACAACAGACAGAAAATATGGAACATTTATTATGTTTGGCTATGGAATAGTTGCAGATATTGAATATTTCAGTGAAAGAAGTTCCAGAGATGATGATGTGAATGGCATTCTTCAAAATAAATAATAATAATAATAACAGTATTTTTCAAACAACAGAAATGTCATTGAAATAATCTACATGCCAAATTTAATATACCATTTTACATGAGCAGCTGCAAAATCTCAAATGGAAAACCAAATACAATTCATTGACAATAGTCTGTGAATAATTAGTAAAAATAATGAAAATATATACACAATAAAGTAGTAAATCAATTAAATAAACCTCACAGCAAATATTATTACAGTGTAGATTTGTCATCAGGGGTTACAAACACTAAGTTGGGAATTACTTAAACTCTATTTAAGCACAAATACCACTGATGGTAAAACAAACAAACCTATCTCTGAGCATGGTTTCTAATTTTTAGCAACAGGAAAGCATCTAATCTTATTCAACCACTTGAAATAAATTCCATGTAAATGTAACATGCCTTTGAATCATCACAGGAAGATACATGGTAACACTGGATACAAGCTGAATAGGTACTAGGCTGAGGAGTCCCTAATACAAGGAGCCCTAATAAGTCCATCAGCAAATACTTCCCTCCATGCAGTCTGACAAAAGGCTGCCTCCACAATTTCTGAAATTTTTGTCTACTTTGGTATTTTGCCACAGTTATGTTTTTTTTTTTCTTTTCTAGTTGTCCTTTATGTGAACAAACATACATGACACTGTATGGTTTTCTCTAAATAATCTAAGAAATGTAATAACATACCTTGCTCATTATTAAACTGTTCAAACTTACAAAAGGAACAAAGTGACATTTTAAAGATTCAAATTTATACTATCAAAGATTCAAAAGAGAAACCAAAACACAAGTGAGGTGCAAAACATTTTGTTCAAAAAGTTAAGTCCAAATTTGTCATTTTAACTGCAATTTAGAAAAAAATTTTGAAATGTTTCAATAAAACAAGTGATAAATTTCAGACTCCTGAATTAAATTCATATTATGCATAACTCATCAAATTTAAATTTAGTTTTTTTAAACTGAAAGGAATTTTTTAAATAAAAAAAACTAATGGAATATATGAAAAAAGGGTGATCAAGAGGAGTGATGAAATAAGTAAAAACTTATTCTGACATCAATTAAAACCAATAGGAGCAAAAACATGTTTTTAGACGATACCAAGAGTGGTAAAGATTAAGAGAAAAACATGAATGCCAAACAAAGCAAAGAATGGACTTGGGGAGCTTGAAAATGTAATAAATGAATGAGGAAAATATCTGAATACATTTTAAAAGATTTAAATTTCTTGCCATTTGAAACAAAATACTGATGTCACCTAAGGTAGCATAAAACTAATTATATGACATTAAAACCTGAACATCAACAACAAAATGGTTAATGGGATCTTAAAAGATTACTTAAGATTAGTCATAGTCACCCTTTTACCTACTCATTGCCTGTCCCCCGATGTCTACCTGCCAAAGACTGCAGTTAGCCTGTAGACCACCTGCAGACCACCAGTGGATCACCCACTGCCTGCTACCCACTGTTGCCTGGAAGTCCATTGTCACAGTACCCACAGGTGAAGTACTGGAAGTCCTCAGGGACACTAAGCATACGGGGTATAAAACTGTTCTGCCTCAGATCCGTACTGCTAGATGAGAAGACATACAAACCACATGAAAAATCAAGGGAACAAAGTACCTCAAACAAACCAGGGTGTTCCAAAAATAGAATCCATAAATGACACAGTAGAAGAATGGCAGAGAAGGAGTTTAGAAAATATATAGCTAGATTGATCTTCGAAATAAGAGATAGTATCAGAGAGAAAATACAGGAAGTGAAAGATCACTTCAATAAAGAGGCAGAGATTATAAAAAGGAATCGAGCAGAAATCCTCAAAATGAAGGAAACAATAAACCAAATTAAAATTCAATGGAAAGTATAAACCAACAGACTAGACCACTTGAAATACGGAACTTCAGACAATGAAGACAAAATATATACTCTTGAAAATAAAGTAGACCACACAGAGAAGAAGGTAAGAAACCATGATTGGAACTTTCAAGAAATATGGGACAACATGAAAAGACCAAACTTAAGATTTATCAGAATAGATGAAGGTGTGAAGATACAAAGCAAAGGAATGTAAACTCTTTTCAATGACAAAATATCAGAAAATTTCCAAAATCTAAAGAATGAAATGGAAAATCAACTACAAGAGGCTTATAGGACCCCAAGTACACAAAATTACAGCAGACTCACACCAAGGCACTTTATAATGAGAATAACTAACACACAGAATAAGGATAGAATTTTAAAGGCTGCAAGAGAAAGAAATCAAATTACATATAGGGGGAAACCAATTTGAATTTCAGCTGATTTCTCAACCTAGACCAGGAGGTCCTAGAATGACATATACCAAATTTTGAAGAAAAATGGTTGCCAACCAAGAATTTTATATCCAGCATAATTAAGTTTCAGATTTGAAGATGAAATAAAAACCTCCCATGATAAACAAAAGTTTAAAAAATTCACAACTAGAAAGCATGCACTACAGAACATTCTCAGCAAATATTCCATGAGGGGGAATTGAAAAAAAAAAATGAAAACCAGAAAAGGGAGGAACTACACCAAAGTAAAGGAAAGGTCAAAGGAGAAACTAAGTCAAGTTAAAAACCAAAAATGGCATGACTGATATGATCCTACAATATGTATAATCAGGAAATGAGAGATTACACTCCATTTATGTATCATCTATCAAAATGTATGAATGCATTCTACTGTCATGTACAACTAATTAGAACAAATAAAATTATTTTTTAAATAAAATAAAATAAACCAAAATGACTAGGAATACAAATCATATCTCAATAATAACCCTGAATGTTAATGGCCTGAACTCATCAATCAAAAGTCACAGACTATCCCAATGACATACCTTACAGAAATAGAGCAAGCAATTATGAAATTCATCTGGAAGAATAAGAAACCCAGAATAGCTAAAGCAATCCTTAGCAGAAAGAGTGAAGCAGGGGGTATTGCAATACCAGATCTTTAACTCTACTACAAAGCAATAGTAACAAAAACGGCATGGTATTGGTTCCAAAATAGAAAGGTAGATCAATGGTACAGAATAGAGGACACGGACACAAACCCAAATAAATACAATTTTCTTATACTAGACAAAGGGGCCAAAAATATGCAATGGAGAAAAGATAGCCTCTTCAACAAATGGTGCTGGGAGAATTGGAAATCCATATGCAACAGAATGAAACTAAACCCATATCTCTCACCATGCACGAAACTAAACTCAAAATGGATTAAGGACCTCGGAATCAGACCAGAGACCTTGCATCTTATAGAAGAAAAAGTAGGTCCAGAGCTTCAACATGTCGGCTTAGGACCAGAGTTTCTCAACAGGACTCCCATAGCACAAGAAATAAAAGCAAGAATCAATAACTGGGATGGATTCAAACTAAAAAGCTTTCTCTCAGCAAAGGAAACTATCAGCAATGTGAAGAAAGAGCCTACAGAGTGGGAGAAAATCTTTGCCAATCATACTTCAGATAGAGCACTCATCTCCAGAATCTATAAAGAACTCAAAAAACTCTACACCAAGAATGCAAATAATCCAATTGACAAATGGGCTAAGGAAATGAATAGACACTTCACAGAAGAAGATCTACAAGCAATCAACAAACATATGGAAAAATGTTCAACATCTCTAGTAATAAGGGAGATGCAAATCAAAACCACCCTAAGATTCCATCTCACCCCAATTAGAATGGCAATTATCAAGAATACAAGCAACAACGGGTGTTGGTGAGGATGTGGGGAGAAAGGTACACTCACACATTGCTGGTGGGGCTGCAAATTAGTGCAGCCACTCTGGAAAGCAGTGTGGAGATTCCTTAGAAAACTTGGAATGGAACCACCATTTGACCCAGCTATCCCACTCCTTGGCCTATACCCAAAGCACTTAAAATCAGCATACTACAGAGATACAGCCACATCAATGTTCACAGCTGCTCAATTCACAATAGCCAGATTGTGGAACCAACCCAGATGTCCTTCAGTTGATGAATGGATAAAGAAACTGTGGTATATATATACAATGGAATATTATTCAGCCATAAAGAATGATAAAATTATGGCATTTGCAGGCAAATGGATGAAATTGGAGAATATCATGTTAAGTGAGATAAGCCAATCTCAAAAAACCAAAGGACAAATGATATTGCTGATAAGTGGATGATGACACATAATGGGGGGTGGGAGGGGTTAGTGTTAGAGTTAGAGTTAGGGTTAGGGAGGGGGGCAAGAATGGAGGAAGGAAGGACCGTATAGAGGGAAAAGAGGGGTGGGAGGGGTGGCGGGGAAGGGAAGAAATAACAGAATGAATCAAACAACATTACCCTATGTAAATTTATGATTACACAAATGGTATGCCTTTACGCCATGTACAAACAGAGAAACAACATGTATCCCATTTGTTTACAAAAAAAAAAAAAGTCATAGACTGGCAGATTAAATTAAAAAAAAATTTTAAAAAGACCCAACAATATGCTATCTTCAAGAGACTCACTCCTAGGAAAAGACATTCACAGACTGAAGGCAAAAGGTTGGGGAAAAACATATCATTCATATGGACTGCATAAACAAGCAGGGATTTCCAACCTCATATCAGACAAAGTGGATTTAAACCAAAGTTAGTCAAAAGGGATAAAGCAGGGTATTTCATACTGCTTAAAGGATTCATACATCAATAAGGCATAAAAATCATAAATGTATATGCCCCAGACAATGGAGCATTTACTTACATCAAACAAACCCTTCTCAATTTCGAGAATCAACTAATGAAACAGACAACATTACCCTATGTATATTTATGATTACATGAATGGTGTGAGTCTACATTGTGTACAACCATAGAAATGAAAAGTTGTACCCCATTTGTGTACAATGAATCAAAATGCAGTCTAAAATTTTTTTTAAATTAATTAAAAAGAAAAAGAATCAAATAGACCACAACACAGTAATACTGGGTGACTTTAACACACCTCTCTCAACACTAGGTAGATTTTCCAAACAAAAACTGAAGAAAGAAACTACAGAACTAAATAACACAATCAATAATTTAAACTTAACAGACATATATGAAGTATTTCATCCATCATCAAGTGAATACACTTTCTTCTCAGCAGTACATGGATCCTTCTCTAAAATAGACCATATCTTATGCCACACAGAAACTCTCAGCAAACACAAAAAAATAGAAATACTATCCTCCATTCTATCAGATCACAATGGAATAAAACCAGAAATCAACAATAAAATAAATAGATGATACTCCAACACCTGAAGACTAAATAGCATGCTATTGAATGAAAAACAGATAGTAGAAGAAATCAGGGAGAAAATAAAAACATACACAGAGGTAAATGAGAATACCCATAAAACATATCAAAATCTCTGGAATGCTAAGAAGGCACTGCTAAGAAGAAGGTTCTTTGCATTGAGCTCATACATTAAAAGAACAAAAAGTCAACAAATAAATGACCTAAAATTATATCTCAAAGCCCTGGGAAAAGAACAAATCAACACTAAAAGCAAAAGACAGGAAATAATTAAAATCAGAGCTGAAATCAATGAAATTGAAACAAGAAACAATTGAAAAATAGACAAAATGAAAAGTTGGTTCTTTAAAAAATAAACAAAATTGATAAACTCTTAGATACATTAATGAAGAGAAAGAGAAAGAAAACTCAAATTATCAAAATTCTTGATAAAAAAGCATATATCAAGATGGATTCACTGAAATACAAAAGATAATTAGAAACGATTTTGAAAATTTATACTCAAATAAAATAGAAAATCTCAAAGACATCAACAAATTTTTAGAGACATATGATCTACCCAAACTGAATCAAGAGAATTTACATAATTTAAACAGATCAATTTCAAGCAATAAAATAGAAGACACCATCAAAAGCCTACCAACCAAGAAAAGCCCAGGACCAGATGGATTCGCAGCTAAATTCTACAAAACCTTCAAAGAAGAATTAGTACCATTACTCCTCAAATCATTCCATGAAACAGAAAAGGAGGGAACCCTTCCAAACTCATTCTATGAGGCTGGTATCACCCTGATACCAAAACCAGACAAAGACACATCAAGAAAACTTCAGATCAATATCCCTAAAGAACATAGATGCAAAAATTCTCACTAAAATTCTGGCAAATCGCATACAAAAACATATTATAAAGATAGTGCACCACAATCAAGGGGGGTCTCCCCAGGGCTGCAAGTTTGGTTCAACATACGAAAATCAATGAATGTAATACATCACATTAATAGACTTAAAGACAAGAATCATATGATCATCTCAATAGATGCAGAAAAAACATTTGACAAAATACAGCATCCATTCACACCCCAAATACTAGAAAATCTAGGGATAGTAGAAACATTCCTCAATAATGTAAAGGCTATCTATGCTAAGCCCATTATTCTAAATGGAGAAAAACCGAAAGCATTCCCTCTAAAAACTGGAGCAAGACAGGGATGCCCTCTTTCAACATTTCTATTCAACATCATCCTTAAAACTCTAGCAGAGCAATTAGGCAGATGAAAAAAATTAAAGGGATACGAACAGGAAAAGAAGAACTCAAACTATCACTATTTGCCAATGACATGATTCTATGTTTAGAAGATCTAAAAAATTCCACCAGAAAAATTCTAGAACTCATAAATAAATTCAGAAAATTAGCAGGATATAAAATCAATACCCATAAATCAAATGCATTTCTATACATAAGCAATGAATCCACTAAAAGAGAAATTAGGAAAACTATTTCATTCACAATAGCCTCGAAAAAAATAAAATATTTGGGAATCAATCTAACAAAAGAGGTGAAAGACCTCTACAATGAAAACTACAGAAGACTAAAGAAAGAAATTGAAGATTTTAGAAGATGGAAAGATCTCCTTTATTCTTGGATAGGCAAAATTAATATTGTCAAAATGGCCATACTATGAAACATGTTACACAGATTCAATGCAATTCCTATTAAAATCCCAATGACATTCTTTAAAGAGCTAGAAAACAATCATTAAATTCATTTGGAAAAGCAAGAGGCCCAGAATAACCAAAGCAATCCTTAGCAAGAAGAGTGAGGCAGGAGGTATCACTATACCAGAACTTAAAAACTATACTACAGACCAATAGTAACAAAAATGGCATGGTATTGGCACCAAAATAGACAGGTAAACCAATGGTACAAAATAGAAGACACAGAGACAAATCCACATACATACAGTTATCTCATAATAGACAAAGGTGCCAAAAATATATGTTGGAGAAGATAGCCTCTTCAACAAATGGTGCTAGGAAAACTGGAAATCCATATGTAACAAAATGAAATTAAGCCTGTATCTCTCACCCTGCACAAAAATCAACTCAAAGTAGATCAAAGACTTAGGCACTAGAACAGGATCCTGTGCCTAATGGAAGAAAAAGTAGGCCCAAATCTTCATCATGTCAGCTTAGGATCTGACTTCCTTAACAAGACTTCTAAAACACAGAAGTAAAATTAAGAATCAACAAATGGGATGAATTCAAATTAAAAAACTTCTTCACAGCAAAATGAACAATCAATAACATGTAGAGAGAGTCTATAGAATGGGAGAAAATCTTTACCACATGTACCTCAGATAGAGCATTAATCTCCAGCATATATAAAACACTCAAAAAAATTCACATCAAAAAAACAAATAACTCAGTCAACAAATGGGCTAAGGAACTGAACAGACACTTCACAGAAAAAGAAATACAATCAATCAACAAACAGAAAAAATGTTCATCATCTCTAGCAATTATAGAAATGCAAATTAAAACTACACTGAGATTTCATCTCACTCTAGTCAGAATGGCAATTGTCAAGAACACAAGCAATAATTAATGTTTGTGAGGATGTGAGGAAAAAGGTACACTCGTACATTGCTGGAGGAACTGTAGATTGGTACGACCATTATGGAAAGCAATATGGAGAGTTCTCAGAAAACCTGGAATAGAACCACCGTTTGTCCCAGCCATCTCACTCCTCAGTTTATAACCAAAGGACTTAAAATCAGCATACTTGAGTGATGCAGCCACATCAATGTTTATAGCAGCTCAATTCATAATAGCTAAACTATGGAACCAAACTGAATACCCTTCATCAGCTGAATGGATAAAGAAAATATGGTAAATATACACAATGGAATATTACTCTGCTTTAAAGATGAAGGAAATCATTGCATTTGCAGGTAGATGAATGGAACTGGAGAATATCATGCCAAGTGAAATAAGCCAAACCCCAAAAAACAAAGGTTGTATGTCCTGTCTGATAAGCAGATGCTGCTCCATAATGGGGAGGTGGGTAGGGAATAATAAAGGAACTTTCAATTGTGAAGAGGGGAGTGAAAGGAGGGGTGGGGTTGTGGGGATGGGAAGGACGGTAGAATGAAACAGTCATTATTACCCTGTAAACATGTATGATTACATTCCTGGTGTGACTCTGTATCATGTTCAGCCAGAGGAATGACAAGTTATGCTCCATTTATGTACAATGTGTCAAAATGCATTCAATTGTCATGTATAACCAATTACAACAAATAAAAAATTAAAAAATGAGTCATGGCCCAAGAAAATGTGAAATGCTTTTTGGAATTTTGTAATTCATATATGAAAGTTTAGGAGAGAATATCTCAAATGTGACACCCTAAACATGTGTATGACATTACTAGTAATTATTACTTTATGAATCTTAAAGAAATTTTCCTAAGCCATCAATAGTAATGTTATTTAGATTACACAAAAGATATTTTTAAATTTAAAAAATTCTCTATCCTACTAAGCAAAACAATTAGTGTCCTCACACATCATCCATATTCTGGTTTTTTTTTTCCCACATTCTTGAAGTCATAAGTTAGCTCTCACATTTGCAAATATGCATTCTTTATTTTTTGGTTCTCAATGTTTTATCAAAGCATTTTCTCACAACATTAAAAATGCTTAATGAACTTTAGTTGGTTGTGCAATAAAATATATGTGTTCCTCTACATTATATAGTAATAATGTGTGCAATGCAGAAGCATCTGAGGAGAGTGAAATAAACATGTGTCACCTAGACTTCCCATTGCATGAAGTCCAACTCCATGGGACACATTGGTGGCCCAGCATGAAAATTTTGTTGGGGAACTTGATTTGGGGAAAGCCTCCCCTCCTACTCCACCCTCTTGTGTTTCCCCCTGTGATCTTAGACAGTTTTGGACTGAGGTTGCCAGTCCTGAATCTTGGGTAGTTGGGCCCATCTGAGGGCACATCTAAACAAGTGGCAAAAGAGGCGAGGCTGGAAAAACCAGAATCTAGTGTTTTCTTAAGGATCCTTTCATTTCAAGAATTCCTGCCATCTATTTTTAAATGTAGAAGTATGTGTTTGGGTTTAAGACAAAGAATAAAGCTCACATTTCCCTCCTTGTTATGTTTTGGGCCATTGATGTTCCCTGAAGGTCATGCACTGAAGGTCACCAGCTTGTGGCAGTACTGGAGGTGGTGGACTCCTTAGGAGGTGGGGTCCAGTTAGAAGAAAGTTAAGTCCTTGACTTAACTTGGGGTGTGCCCTTGAAGGGAATATGAAAACCCTAACCATACCTCTCCCTCTCTCTTCACTTCCTGGCCACCATGACCTGAGTAGCTTTGGTCTACCATGTGCTCCTGGCCATGATGTTCTACTTCACCACAAGCCCAAAATGATGGGAACCCAGAAATTGAATCCTCTGAAATCATAAGCCAAAATAAACCTTTCCTCTTTTTAAGTTGATCATCTCAGGTATTTTGTCACCATGATGCAAAACTGACAAATACAGTCCCTTCACCCCCAACTCCTGTGGAAATGAGAGCAAAGATGTAGAGAAGAGGTAAATTTATTACTGCTCTGACAATGAGCAGAAGGGGTAAACTTGTTACCACTCTGGAATCTATGAGTAAACTTAGATGCTTTAATGAATTTCCATAGGCAAGAAAGGGGAGAGTAGTTTATCAAAAAACAAACCAGGCTGCAGGGAACTATCCAGAATACTACAGTCCAGAACACATGGAGAAGGTCAAGGATGCTCTCTGTCACTTTGCTAGCACCACCTCAGAGTCTCCATTCAGTGACCAAGATATATGGAAGTGTGTATATCAGACACTTGAGACATATATTCTGCACACAATATATGCAGAGTCTGACAGCAGTTTACACCTGTCCTCACGCTGACCAAAAATCTCTTCTCTGAGATCGGCCCGAAGGAAGCCATATTTGGCTGTGGGAGCTAATAGCACAGGTCAAGGGGGAGGAGGAAGGCTACCTACTTGCTCCTTGTAAACATGCTCTGAAATAAGACCTGCTCATCAGCAGCCCCCCATGCACATCTGCACACCAACAACTTTTGTTCAACTAACTAGTACTGCTTGACAATTTACACTAAAATTTTGTGGTTTAAGATTTAGACCATCTTATGTCTCAAGATTATTGTCTGAGGAATTCAGGCAAGGTTCAGATGGGCAGATTTTTCTGCACTACCTGCCTTGGCTGAGGTCACTTGCTGGTATTCAGAGGGAGAATGGCTGGACTCAGGGGTTTAAAGTAGCTTTATTCATGTCTGGCAGCTTGGCATGCATGGCTAGAGGCTCGGCTCCACTGGGATGGTTGCCGGAGCACCTACACATAAACTTCCCAATAGGTAGCGTCGTCATTCAGTAATCCCAAAGAACAGGTTCTAAGAGACAGGAAACAGGACCCTCCAGTCTTTCAATGCTTATCCCAAGAACTGGCACATGGTCACATTCTGACCTTCATCATCACATTGACCAAGCAGTCAGATTGATAGGAAAGGAACATAAACCTACCCTTACATTCTATGGGGAACAGAGAGACAAATATAAACAAAATAAACCCCTAATTATATAAGAAGGTGATTTGAATAATAAAGAAAAATAAAGCAATCGGAGAGATAGGGCAATGTCAAGAGGGTATGGGATACCATGTATACAGGTGGCCAGTGATGTCTTCATTGTCAAAAAGATTTTTGAGCAGGGACGTGAAGGAAGTGAAGGGCAGCCCTGTGGGTTTGCCTTTCTCTCTGAGTAAAAAGCCAAATCTTAGGAGGGCTTTCAGCAGGGCATTAACACGCTCTGCCTTGATCTTGAAAGGGACCCTCTTCATACTCTCAGCATGGGCAGCTGAAGGGAAAATAAGGCAGCAGCAGGGATAAGAACAGGGAAGCTATTTCAATCTGCAGACAAGAACTCTTGGTGGCTTGGACAGTGGCAGTATTAAGAAGTGGCAATTCTCTAAAGACAACAAATCTGTAGATAGAGACAACAAATATAAGAATTAAATTTTTCATCTTATTATAGCAAATCTATAGATGTAAATTATGGGTAAGAAATCAATAATATTAACAAATCACAATAGTTCTTTCTTATTTACAGAACCACAGACATTAGTGCTAGCAAGTCTTAAGTGAACCAGTTGACTATCTTCCCAGTTGTGTATACCGTATTTCACCGAATAATCAGTACTACTGGGTTAACGTATATTCACGAGTATTCTGTGCATTCTAATATTGTACCAAATAGTTTAGCGATAAATTATTTCTAAATAATACTGGAATAACTTCCCAAAGTGGTTGCATCTCATTGTTTTGCAAAAAAACAACAACAACAAAAAAATCTGCAATGCTTAAGCAGTGAAATACAGCAACCACATGGAAGCCTTCCAACTGGCCCTTCTTGTCATTATTCTCCTCAGAGATAACCACTATTCCAACCTTCAACACTAAGGATTTGTCTTGTCTGTTTATGCCCCACATATAGACAGAATTATATAGTATGCACATTTTATGCCTGGCATATTTCACTTAGTATCCTCTTTGTGAGATTCATCCAGATAGTTCATGTATGCTGGGAGTTCATGCCTTTTCATTGATGCGAACTGCTTCATTGTATGAATATATCCTGGTTTATTTATATTTGAAGGATACGGCTGATAGAATCTGCTGATGGTTTGGAAATGGTATCTGTGAGAAAGATGGGAATCACTTCTACACTGTCTTGCTAGAAGACTTGGAATTAGTTTGGGGAAAGTTGTAAGAGAACAATGGTAGGTGAGGTGGGCAGGAGATAGTTCTGTTCAGAGCATGCAATGTACAAGAAGTCTATCAGACATGGAGTAGAGGGCTGAGAAGGAAATTGGACATGCAAATCTGCAGTCATGGGAGAGGTCTGAGCTGAAGTTTCAGACTGTGTGTAAGGTGCATCCAGACCAGGGGACTGGCTAAGATTTATTAATGAGCAAGGCTCATTGGACAATAGGAGAGACTGAGGACTGAGCCCCTAGCAAAGAAGAGAGCTGAGGGAGAAGGATGAAAACACAAAGGGACAGAGAAGGCACAGATGACCAGGTGAAAAGAACCCAGCAGTGCCATGGAATAAAAGGAGCAAACCATGGTGAAGGTTGCTAATGGACCTGTAATGAGTAGGTCCAGCTTGACCAGAGCTGTTTCACTGAGGACTGGAGAAATAGCCTGATTGAACTTGCATGGAAACCACTGATGGTTTGATGAAACCAACAACTGTGATTTGATGGAAACCAACAACTGTGCACCGTCCTTCCTTATTAATAAGGGCTCTGGTTTTATTGGGGGTGAAAAGCTTCTAGTTCTATTTTCCAATCTCTCACACAGCTGTGACTCTGTGACAAGTAAGCAGTAGTATCTGTGGGTTTCTGGCTCCTGAATAAAAATGTGCTGTTCCCATCGCAGGACTCCTAATGCTTTCGCTCATAATCTGCATGGCAAAACAATTTCCATACCTTGGCCTAAATTCAATTAGGACAGTTATTATTCTCTATCCAGTATAAAACTATTGCAGAGGAACTGAGGTATATGGATTATGCACAAGTAGTAAAAGTTACCACACCTTCTTAATCTGCCCCTTCTATACACTAAATTCCAGATATAATGACTGGAACACAAGCAGCCTTGGTGAACCACGTGACCTTGGAAACATGGAGCTAAGGTGGTTCTGTAGAAAGGTGTATCCCATATGTCATGGAATCAGCATATTAACCCTCACCAGTCCTCTGACCTGATTTTTTAAGATTTTATAATACATATTTTCTACTATAATTTTATATATTCATATTTTCTGCTATGTGCAGCAAAACCTAATACTAATGAACATAAATAAATAAGAATGAAGGAAGTATGAACAATACCTTTAAGATTTTTTTTCTGCACAAATGAGAAGAAAAAGGATGGTAACAGGAAGGGGCAAAGGGGTAAAGCAAGTTTTGTTCCTCAATTTAAGTTGGGAAACATTACAGTGTGTTACATAAGGGTGAACAAAATCTAGTAATTAAAAACAGGAACGATGCAGAAGAGAGAGGGAATTACTGAGTACCATCCTGGAGTAAAGAAGAAGAGACAGATCCTGTGCCAGCTGGCTGTGTGGCATTTAGGAATACATCGTCTTGACTTAAAGGACAATTCCTACCCAGTATGTGACATCAACTATCTAAATCTTCCCCAGGGTGTTTTGCGTAACTTCTATACATTGAAACATTTTTTAAAATTTGTTTTGAAATATTTTGTACAAATAATAATCAAATGCTTCACAGACCCTAACTCTACCCCTCCCTGTATGATTATTTATTTTTTGATTGAGAAAATAAGTAAGGGAGAGTTTGTACTGTTTGGGATTATGTGAATAATCAGAATAACTCATTACACCACATTAACCATCTCGCCCATAAAACGTAAGACACAGAAAGCTAACAAAGCAAGTAAAGAAAAAATCCTAATTTTTTTTTTCAAAATCCCCTGTTAAAATGGAATTTTTAAACCCACAGATATTCAGAGGAGGTAAAAAATTTATTTCCTTGTTTGATGAAATTGTTATAATTCCAAATATATAAATCCACCCACGGCAGTAATTAGAGTTTAAAAAGCATTCTCTCTGCTGGGAGTAACATGGTGTTTTTACCTGAATAGGGCACTGCTTTTCCTCCATATTCTGTCATGTAAGATCCAGGACCCTTTTAAATACATATTTTTCTCATAAGAAATGGGCTTAGGGAGAAATATCAGGAGTTACTTTTGAGACCTGCTCAGTTTGAAATGCTGTTATCACCCCAACAGGATGTTAAGTAGGAGCTGGATATGGGTCTGCGGTTCAGGAGATTCGGGAAGGAAATATGTTTTGAAGTCTTCTGCCTTTAGTACATTTAAGGCCAAAGATCATCTTGGGATTTCATATAATAAGTATCAATAACTATTGGTCCCTAGACTGAACCCAAGGGCACATTTAGACGTTAAGGAAATGGGGAAAAAATAAGAAGTCAGCCTGAGGAGACTAAAAAGGAGCAGCTGGTGAGGTGTGAGAAAAGAGAAGAGTGATGTCCTGAGGCCGAGAGGTGATTCTTACAGGCTTGTCCACTTGGACTAGAGGTCAAAATGAAGGCATGGCACTGAGTGATCAAAGTAGAGCTGCTCCCCACCAGTCCTGAGGGTGGAGGGTGGCGGGAACACTTGTCTGGAGTGAGCTGGAGAGAGAAATGAGGAGAAATTAGAAACCAAAGGAATCGACAATATTTCTGGAGCTTTCCTTCAAACAAGAAGCAAAAGAAATCAATGACAAGGAAGTTAGCTTGCTTTTGCTTGTTCTTGGAGTGAGAGAAATAACAGCATGTTGTAATTTTCGTGGGGTTGACCTAAAAGGAAGCAGAAAACGGATGATGAGGAGAGATGGTAACTTCCTGGAGGAATATTGGAGGGAGAGGGTGAGACCTGCTGCCCAGGGAGAGAGCCTGGCTCCAGTCAGAAGCATGGAAAGCTCCAGAATGACCAAAAAAATGGCAGAACATAGACTATACAGACACTAATGCAGGTAAGAGTTCGATATGGTAGTGGGAATTGGCGGAAGTTCTTTGATTTATTCATTTTTCTTGGTATCATTAGCTAAGAGAACATAGAAAATATGGGAGGTTTAAGGGCAAGAGAAAAAGTAAGAAATATCCAACTAAGATAGTGGGAATGAAAATAAACCTGGAAAATTCAATGTGATTGCCTGGCAAACTTGAAGGTGCCCTTGAGGTTACTGGTGGTCAGTGTAAAGTGAGAGCAGTCACATGCGGTATGTTCACACAGTCCTTTTCAACTGTGGATCCAGGTCTGCCAGGGTCTGGTCAGTGGTTTCGCTAAGCAGTATGACAGGAAGGGGCCCAGGGATTTAAGGGTACCTGCCAGAGAGGCAGTAAATGATTGACCACAGGATTGAAGTGTAGTTCACAAGGGAGGGGAAGACCTGAGGGGTGATGGAGGATGAAAAGATGGCGAGTCCTGATTGGCTAATCTCGCAGTCTGATGAGAGGGCATGCAAAGCTCAAGATTTACAGGGAGGAAGCAGAGGAAATGACAGGAAATGACAATGAGAAGTGGGAAGGACAGGTTCCCACCTCTGGGATGCAGAGGCGTGGAGACTGTGGGAGAGGAGGAAGTCACTTTTGGGAGGGACACAGAAGAAGCAGGCTCCAGATGTGATGGCCAGGGCTCAATTCTAAGAATTCTCTGGTGGTTGTGCCAGAATGGACTGAAGCATAACCTAGGGTGGCAGTGAAATGATGAGGTAAGAGGCTACTACGATCATGTGGGCAAAAAAGGGAGGAAGTTATTATTAGGATGAGAGCAGTAAAGGTGTTGTGATGGGCTGACAGAACTGGCTCCATGAGAATGTTATAGGTCAGACTCTAAGGGAAATGACTAAAAAGACTCCATTTTGCTCTGAGACTCCATGTTAAGTAGGAAATAAGCTTCTTCCATGGGAACACCCCATCTCTGTACCCATCATCAGTTACTTAGTGTGACATGTTTAACAATGCAGAATGATAATTCCTATGTAAAGAAAAATTGCTCTCTTTTGATTCCTATTGCTCCTAAACAATGTACCATGTGAACAGTGATTATGTGGATTTAGTAACTATTCTTTAGTTTGTACCCAGGTAAGGGTCATTTGGATCCACTTCCCCCTCTGTTGATGATCTCATAATGTTAGTTTGTAATTTTGAATCATAGCAACAGACACTTATGATTGATGTGATTTTTGGTATAAGAACCCTACGACGCTGTGGTTGGGGCTGTTCTCCCAATAACCATTTTTGGGGGCATTGTGTGAGACAGTCAGCTGGTCAGCTTAATAAAGACTCTCAAATTTGTACTTCTCAGTGATGATCGGTCTGTTCTTAAGTTGCGCCCCATAATAGTGTTGGAAAATGGTCATGTTCCAAATATTTTGATATATCCTATTTCACTGCCCCATTGGTCTTTGGGTGCTCCTGTTTTATGCAACACTGTGAAAGAAAACATTACCATCAGTTAAATAATCATATTTTTGTATCATGTCAATTTTAAGATACTTTCAAATTTCAGAGATGTTAAAATAGGACAAGGTACACCTTACATATGAAATATAAAATCTTGGTTGGTTATGCTACTGAGGAAGAAATTCTTTTTCCAACAAACTGAGATTAACTAAACTGCATGTTTAGTGTACGTTCGAGGGCTTGCTAGGAAAATTCACCCACAGCTGCTTTGGGAAGGGCAAGACCATGCTGTTAGTTTGACCTTCACTTGACACATCTGCCACCCATGTGCTAATTGGCTGCTGTCAGGGAGTAAGTCCTTTTAGGCGGGTATGTCTAATTAATGGCCACAGGGCAATTTACTTATCATTGGTGTCTCCATATTCCACGTGGTATTTGCAGTTAGTGGTTTGTGTCTGATAATTACAGGAAGTGGCTCAGAATCACCCACGTTGCCAACTTAACCCTGTCACTAATGAACACAGTCACAGAAAAGAAAACTGCAAACCAGTAATCTATGCCCAGTTAGAGGTTTTAGATTTGTAAGCCCCATTTCTCCCATGTAATGTCAAACTGGCATATGTTCCTTGGTGGTTCAAATCCTGGCACACATTTGAAACACTCTGGAATGCTTTTCTGAAATATTTATTCCTAGACCTCATCCCAGATCAACCAGATCAGAATCCACAAGGGTAAACTTCAGGCTTCAATATTTTTGAGAATGTTCCAGGTGATTCAAATATACAATCAATATTGAAGGCACCATTGAGCTTGGTAGTTTCCTCATTAAAAAGACTTTCATGTGCTCAGATCAATTTGTCTAAGAAATATGACTTTAATAATCATATTTCATGCAATGATATATAGCAGGCAACAGAAATGAATATGAAATAGTGAGAAAATTTACTCACAATGTGTTGCCAAGTGAAAAATAAAACTGTGTAGAGTGTTATCTTAATTAAAATAAGTTATACCTATGTATTTTGGCTGCACATATACATATCTAATAGCCACAGATCAATTTGTCTATCATTTTCCTCTCTGTATATTGCTTATTTCCAGCTAATGGCTTGTATCTATTATAAGAAGGTGATTCAGAGGCATTCACAATGCAAATTTAACCCTATCACTGGTGAATATGATCCCCACACATACCTATCTATCTGTATATATGTATGGCATACCTCCACATATATATGATAAAAAGAAATAGAGAAAATGTTCCCAACTCTAAGTCCTCAAGATTAGATTGTAATTTTTTCTTTCTTTCAGCTTCATTTTCTACAATGTAGTGTATTTACTTTCTAACAAAAATGTTTTATTTAAAAACAACAGCAATATCTATTGGAGAAAATTTGGAAAACTCAGGAAAGCATAAATAAGCAAATTTAAATGGTTCATGATTTCACCACACAGGGGTAACCACTTTGGGCATTCTGATTCAGTCTCTCTCATTTTTCTTTCTGTGTATAAGTGTGTGTGTATGTGTGTACATATAAAATTATACTTACACTGAATTTTACAAGAATGCCTTTTTGCCTAAATTTTTCTCTTACAAAAATTTACCTTGTCATTAAAATTTTTCACAAAATATTCTTTTTTAATGAACCATATGGGACTGTATCCTAAGGAAACTTCATTATTTATTCAACCAAACTTTTGTTATTTCACTTTTAAGTGTTTTCTAATATTTTGCCTAAACATATGCATTTATATATTATAACATAATATTTTGTTAAACATAAACATACCCCTATATTGGTTTTTTCTCTGTTGCTATAACATATTACCTGAGGCAGGGTGATATATACAGAAAACATCTTTATTTAGCTCACAGTTTGGAAGCTGAAAGTCTAAGACAGGGCATTCTCATTGGTTCAGCCTCTTGTGAGGGCCTTCTGGCTACATCACAACATGACAGATGACACCACAGTGGGATAGGAGTGAGAGGGAAGGGTGTTCCTATGGTAAGAAAGGAAGCAAAAGATATCCAAGGCCAGGCTGGCTATGTTTATAACAACCCTCTCTGACAGGAACTAACTGGGGTCAGATGAGAACTACATGATCCCTTACGAGAGTGATGTCCCAATGACCTAATTACCTCCTAGTAGGCCTTGCCTCTTAAAGCCCCAGCCTCCGGCTCCCATCTCTCACACTGACACACTGGGGACCAAGCTTCCAGCACATGAACCTGGGGGACACACTCAGACCACATCCAAACCATAGTCAACCCATGAAAACAGTGTACCTTTGTATGAACTCCTAGAACTGGACTGACTTCTGGAGTCAAAGTTGCACATTTCTTTAGACTTTTGATAAGAAATGCTTGCCTGCCTTTTAGAGAGATTTTGGGACTTTCAAACCAAAAGAAAAAAGAAAACTGTTTCACTGCACTCTTAACATTATATGCTATATTTCTACATGTTTATATGACTCACAGTGAGTTTAAATAAGTAAAGCAAATACTGAGACATTCTGAGTTAAAAATATAAAACCGCAAGACAAAAACCAAAAGCCACCTATAAACCATTCTTCAATATTTTGAAAACTGGTAATCCAAGTGTCAGTCTTCTGGATTTCTCTCTACATTGATAGGAACGTATGTTGATATTAAACTTCCTAAATGTGATACTCACATTATGGTAATATAAGCAAATGCCCTTAGTCTTAATAGACATGTACTGAAGAATTCACCAGTGAAGATTCATTACTAATTCCCAACTGACTATCTAATCATTCCTAAATAGTATTCACACACACACAGATATATACACAGAAAGAGAAAGAAAGAAAACGCAGCAAAATGTTGACAACTGGTAAATCCAAGTAAAAAATATACAGGTGTCCATTGCAACCTTTCTGGAGTTGACGTTTTCCTAAATTAAAAGTTAGGAAAAAACATGGATCCCCTCTTCCTGTAGGTAGTCCCCAACCTCCCATTTCACCTGCATCCCTACCGTTTAGTGATTATTCTCTTGAAGATCCCTCCCTATGAGAAATACTGGACCTCACAAGGTAAAAAACCTCCCTCCCACTTTTCTACTGTTGGTGGATGGGCTGGGGCCTTTCTGCAGACCCTAAGGTGAGGTGGCCAGGCCACAATCTGGTGAAATTCTGAGTTTAGATTATGAGCGAATAACAGTACTGTCTCCTGGCTTTGGACATCAGATATGATTCCTGGGCAATGACACATTCCTTGTGAATATGTGTTCTCATCTTCAGTGGTTTTCAAGTGCCTTTAAGATGAAAGACTAAAACCCTAATGTAATCCTCTCACTCTTCTGACACCTCCACACATTTCTTCGGAAAGTGTCCAGTTATGTACTATCTCCCATCAAGGTAGTTATTCCCATGTGCCTGTAAAGAGTGTTTCTTTAATTGTTAACCCCTCAAATGCCTCAAATTTCTTCTCAAGCATCGTTCTATGATCAAATCTCTTTCTGGAATACACAATGAGGTTATTGTATATTTTCTTATAGCATCCAGGTTGAAGTAAACCATTCTGTGATGATCACCATTAGCACAGAACATCGTTCCTTCCAGAAAGTAAAAATCATCTATCATCACTTAAACAGGTTAATCCAGTTAAATGGTACTGGGTGATGCCGAAGAGTGGGTTTTAAATAGTGATGAGCTATAGATGTGCAATTGTTAAAAAAAAAATCTCTGTAGCTTCAAGGGGCAGAAATGGAAAGAGGAAGAAATTGTGCAAGAAGATCAGTGCAGGAGTGAAAATGTCTGTCTCTAAACTAGTGGGGATGAGGGTGAAGAAAACCGAACAAACTCAAAAGATATTTAGTGGCTTCTGGTTAATGATGGCAGGTCCCACAGCCCTCCCACTTCACATGTCTTCCAAGGCCAAATAATGAAGGAAGAAATTTGTCATGAAACTGAGGGTCTTAAAGTGCATCTAGATAGGAGGAGAGATGCTCAACCCAGCAGAGGTTCTTGACATTCTGGAAGACAAGAAGAGTGTGTTCTGGTTCATCCTTTGGCCCACTTTCATGTCCTCCCAAGTGCAGCCAGCAAAAGTGCAACCTGCATTTACACCTGCTTCCCTGAAACACTGGAGCCTGTTGGCATGACCCAAATGAATGACAAGTGGTTAAGTTTTCAGAGTGACTTCCTGCCATGTATCTTAATCTTTATATCACTTCCAAGAAGGTGTGAGTCCCAAGACCTTGGTTTATACTTTCCTCTTTGCTAGGGACACTTCCCCATCTCCAGCTCTTTGCTCCCAGAACACAAATTGATCACTCGTACAATAGCCCAAACATCCCTTCTCCAGTGAATTCTTCTCTGCCTTCCTTCAGATTCAAGTTATCCTATTACATGCCCTAATCACAAGATTTACTTTTCTTTCAGAGACCCAGCATAATTTGTAATTATGAATTTGCTTGTGCCTTTCTTAAACATTTCATGAAAAGAGGGAATTTATCTATGTTTTTAGTGCTCTATCATTTATGTCTTGGAACAGCAGGAATGCCAGGTAAATAATTTTTGGATAAATGAATGAAATGTATGAAGCAAAACTACTAGGCCATGGTACCATTTGTGGAAGTTGTACTTAGCAGAACAAAAAGGTATAACAGTTTTCCATATAGAATATCCTATTTTTAAGAGACAGTATTAATTTCCATTCACCCACAGAGCTTCTTGAATGGGTATGGTCAGCTGAACATAGGTGGAAGAGATAATGCTTTTCCCCCATATGAGGACAAACAGGAAACCAAGACCATGAGGAATGCATGCAATGTAGCTAGACCTTATGTCATAAAAGACAAAGAGATCAAGAGTTTGGCAGGTTAAGAGTATCCACCTTAGCATGCAAGAATATGTGGCTTTGTCCTGAGCATCCTCTGAGTGGGTCTTTCAAGAACTCCAGCAAGGAGGACTGTGAAGCAGGGTGTCTGAGATTTTGGGGTTGAACCCCTGGTTGTTTTACCATGTCATTACAGTTAGCATCTGAGATAATTTTGCAAGGTGAGGTGAGATAATGATAAGAGGTTAAAATATGAAACACTAATGGGTAGTCACAATGCATTCATTTCTATGGCATTTATGTTGCATTCATTTCCAAGGCTGGGACACTTAACAGCAAGAACAGCTACATATCTGGCCATTAGCACCAGTGAAAAGTAAGATTCACCCATAAGGTCAGCAAAAATGCTTGGGGAAAAAAAAAGGCAGACCTTTTTGGGCATCATGTTCTACATGGAAACATTTTTACCTCATTAATCAATTTCTCAGTCATGGATGAGAAATCATAAAGAATGCAAGGTCATGAATTTGCTATGGGTTATGTTATTAATATGGCCCTTTTCTGCTCTCATGATTGCTGAAGCTGTGTCCTTAAAAAATCCCAAACAAGATTGGTTAGAGATTCCAGAAACAAAGAAAGAAGTATGTGTATTAGTCAGCGTTCTCCAGAAAAACAGAATCGTGTGTGTGTATGCATACACCCACGCGCATGTGTGTGGGTGGGGGGAATGGGACGGGAACAGACAAAAAGATGATGGAGGCTGAGAAGTCCCACAGTCTGCCATTTGCAAACTGGAGACCCAAGGAAGTTGGCGTTGTAGTTCAATCCAAGTTCAAAGTCCTGAGCTAAAGAAGCTCATAGTGTAAATTCCAGTTCAAGAGCAGAAAATAAGATGTCCCACCCAGTTCCAACAGTGAAGCAGAAAAAGAGAAGAGAGGGAACCGATTCCTCCTTCCTCTGCCTTTTTTTTCTCTTCAGGCCCTCTATGGATGGGATGATGCTCACCCACACTGAGAAAGGCAAACTATTTTACTGAATTCTCCAAGTCAAATGCTAATTTCACCTAGAAACATCTCACAGACATAACTGAAAACAGTGTTTAATCTGGACATATAAAATTAACCAAGATAATGTGAATAGGAATGAAGAAGTATATGAAAAGAAAACAAAAGAAAGAAATGGATGGAAATAGAATAAGATGGATGACTCAAGAACATTCTACAGATGGAGCATGAAATTGTTATGAATTTCTAAATTGTGATGAGACATAAACTCTTAAAGCAAAGACATCTCAGACAGAGTATTTTTCTTCCTTCCTTAATATGGGAATTTTAATTTCCAACTTATTTACAATGGGGGACTTCTTATAACAGTATTTTATATTCACAGCTGGGGAAGTCTACAAAACTGTCACAAATGGGCCAACCTTGTAACAAACCTGTATCTAATATTTTTTTTCTCTACTTTGTTTTCTCTTCCCTCTCTTTCTTCTCATACCCCTTACATCACCGACAATGGTTGTATCTGAAGAAAAAAAAAAAAAAAAACTGAGTCTAGATTTTGAGATACGCTTAGCTCTAGAAATATTATTTTCTCTTAGGAATGAGATTTTTTTAAAAATGACAGTGATAAAAGAGTACTTGCCTAGCATGTACTAGGTTCTGCATTCAATTCACAGTACCACAAATAAAATAGAATAAAATTTAATGAGAAAGATCATGGTTAAACTGTTGTAAGTTACAGTTCTCTGGTTTTGTCTGAGGATTTTTGTCACTTGGGTTTTTTTGATCTTGTGATCACAGATTAATTTTTTAATACTAAATATCATAAGTTTTAGCTGTGGCACATTATTCTTACATGTCTTCACACCTTGTTTTAGAAATTCAAAAGGAAGAGACTATAAAAGACTTTACCCTACCTTTGATTATTCTAAGGGAATGTGGGACAAAAGATGCCCCAGAACACAATTCCTGAAGAGAACCATTCACTTATCACAGCTTCATTAAAATTTGGCTAAGACTGAGGAGAAAAAGAACAGAATGAGATACTTAGCACCTATTAGGTAACTTGGTTGAGTTTTCTGGAAAAAAACAGGAAACCATCAAGGGCAAGGAGTGTGTGAGTGTTTTCTTCTATGTGGTGAAGTCTAGGGCAAAGGCTTTCACATCTCTAACATGGTGGTCTTTGGCTTATGCTGTCATCAGTTGTCTGTTGACTAAATTTGTTTCAACAATATAGCTGAGAGTTCTTTAAAATTGGGATTAAAGAATAAGGTCTGATTTCTTGATTTTAGTATACCAAGTGGCATGAAAATAAGTTAATCAAATCATTTTTGTCAAATTCCAGAAGGATTTACAAGCAAACTCCAGGAAAATACCTTCAAGTCATGCATTCCCCATAGCCTTGGCCTCAGCTTGATATGGATAAAGTAACAAGGTTTGGAAAGTGTTATGGTGAAAACTCATCCCATCCCTGTCCTTGAGAAGAATCATACATTGCTACAGCTTCACACTGGTGTTCATTGCTGAACCTATTCAGTTAGAAAGGAGAGAACATCTACACAATCTAGCTACACAATCCAGCATCCACCAACAATTCAAGACAGGCACCTGTAGGGCAAAATCCTACATCAGTATACCTTCAAAGTGTTCTTTCCTTTTGTTTCAGTTAAAATGTTTGTGGAGAAGTTTACAAAGAATTGACCACTATCTCTAAGTTCACCAAGTCATTCTTTTTTTTTTTTTTTTCAGGCTCCTAGAGCAAACTTGGTTCTATATAGTTTTGAACCAAGCTTCCCAAGAAGTGTTTATGTCTGCCATCTTTGTGACCCAGATCTGAGCATGCCCAGAGTATTTGTTTTTACCACCCTTAAGTGTTTGTGTCTTTTGTTTTAACCTTTTAACATGCACCATATGACCTTGAGTTGAGCATTCCCCAAGATGTATATCCTAAACTGAAAATGCTCAGGGAATGTGCCCACACCTAAAATACCTTCTTACATGAATGTGGATAGGCTTTCCAAATAAAATCCCCATACCTCCACATTTGGAGGACAACATGGCTTTGCAGATGACTCCGGTGCTCTCCTGACTGACTTTGGGCAATAAATCTTTCTCCATTCTTTTATCTTCTAGTCATGCTCATTGGCATCACACTCACCAAGAAGAGAACCCATCACATTCAGTTATAATACCCTGTTCTCCATCTGCACACCTCTCCCACTCCACCCAGAGGTGAATTTGTGATCTGGATTGATGAAAAAAGCATCCCCTTACTTCTGCAGGATATTGGACTTCATCCTGCTGAAAAAGAGGATTGTCAACAAAGGAGAATTATAGCAGGTTGGGAGAGCAAAGTGGGATAAGCCCCATTCACCATGACAGGTGACCACTTAGGAACAGAGGCACTCACTTCCTAATGAAGAACATTATTTTGTGAACATGTGTGCGTATATTCTCCTTTGCAATTCTATAATATGATGATTTAAATTAGGTAGTATATTTTCTTTCTAGTAAAAAGTAAATGTTGCAAAAGAGAAGTTTGGGTTGGTGAGGGTTTGATTGGAGTTGTGGAACCATCGTGGATGATATTGAACAAGTGATGTAATACAAGGATTACAGCTGGGTAAGGCGAGGGGTGTAGAGACCAAGGAGGGGATGACTGGAAATCAAAGAGAAGTCGCTACTCAGAAAACTTGGGGAACTACGGAGGGCTGCAACCTCTGGATCTGGTGGTGACAGTTCTACAGGTCAGCAGGGTGGGCAGCCAGAAACAAAAGCAGGAAGTGAAAAAGTGAAAAGAGAGAACAAAATGCAAGTCATAAGGATAATCTGAAACCTTTGCATCTGTCTTTCTCTGACTTTAACCTCTGTGGTGTAAGGGACCTGCAAGAGAAGTTATCCCCCTTCTTTGACCACACAGCTGCATCTGAGTCTTTCCAGGGACTCAACAAAGCTGAAAGAGAAGCTCTAGTTAAAACTACAGGAGATGTGAGCCAGGCTGCTGCCCCAGGCTACTGCCACTGTGAGCCAGCAAGTCAGCACCATGTGCCACCTGGAAAGCACAGGAGCTGCTACCTCACCTCACTCTCAGATCTCAGTGCACTGCTTATGGGAGCCATAGAGGGAAGAGAATTCAGGAAATGGAGTGCAACCCCAGCTAACTTCATAAAGGTAAAAAAATGCCACAGTTTCCCAGTACTGATTAACAACTACATCCCTTCAAAACCTGATCCCTATTGCATTACTTTATGCTTTGTCCAAAATATAAATTGGCTTTGTTAGTTACTTATTTTCTATCAGAATTGGATGCATTCCAATCCTGTTTTAGTTATTTTTTTTTAATGAAGTTTTTTCATGAGTTCACCTGTTTTCACAGTTTTACTTTAGAAGTTTAGAATCAGGTTGTGAGGTAACCCAGTTTCTTATTGTTGTTCTTCTTCTTCTTTTCAGTTATACATGACAATAGAATGTATTTTGACATGTTATACATACATGGTGTTATGGTTTAGATGTGTGGTGACCCCCAAAAGCTCACATGTGAGACGATGTAAGACTGTTCAGAGAAGAAATGATTAGGTTAAGAGGGCCTTAACAAAATCAGCGAATTGATCACCTGATGGGATTAACTTAGTGGTAACTGAAGGCAGGTGGGGTGTAGCTAGAGGAGGTGGGGCATTGGGGGTGTGCTTTGGGGGCATATTTTTTGAATCCAGTGAGTGAAATTTCTCTCTGTGCTTCCTGATCTTCATGTGAACTGCTTCCCTCCACCACACTCTTTCACCATGATGTCCTGCCTCACCTTGAGCCCCAAGAAATGGAACCTGCTGTCTGTGGATTGAGACCTCTGAAGCCATGAGCCCCCGAATAAACTTTCCCTCCTCTAATATTGTTCTGGTCGGGTCTTTTAGTCTTGGCAGTGAAAAAACAGGCAAAAACACATGGAGTACAACATTCCATTTTTCTGGTTATTCATGATGATGTGGAATTATATTCATTGTGTATTCATATATGAACATAGGAAAGTAAGGTCAGATTCATTCTAAGATCTTTCCTATTCCCCCTCCCTTCCCTTCCTTCCCCTTTGTGTAATACAAAATACTTCTATGTTTCCCTAATTCCCCACTTTACTGTGAGTTAGCAGCCGCATGTCAGAGAGAACATTTTCCTTTTGTATTTTGGGATTGGTTTATTTCACTTGGCATGATAGTCTCCAGTTCTATCCATTTACTGGCAAATGCCATAATTTTGTTTCTCTTTATGACTCAGTAATATTCCATTGTGTATATATACCACATTTTCTTCATCCATTCATTGGGATAGGTTAGCTATTGTGAAATGAGCTGCTATAAACATTGATGTGGCCACATCACAACAGTATGCTGATCTTAAGTCCCTTGAGTATATATAGAAGAGTGGGATAACTGGGTCAAATGGTGATTCCATTGCAAGTTTTCTGTGGAAGTTCCATACTGCTTTCCAAAGCAGTTGCACCAATTTGCAGTCCCACCAGCAATATATGAATGTACCTTTTTCCCCACATCCTCATCAACATTTATTGAGTAACTCAGTCTTGATGGATTTCCCCAGTCAGGTGTAGACCCTTCTGTAATACACATTTCCCATTTCTTGAGTCTTGGCCAAGTACATTCATATCTCAGCTCAACTATGCTTCCAAACTCTGGCTTGGCTTGGGGCATCCTTATTGTTATTTTTCCATTATCACATCATAATTTTCTGATTAAAAAATGAATATGGTTTCATATCACTCATGTATAGCAAACACAGCAACTGTCTCTTTGAGAGAGCAGAAGTTGCTAACTACAATCTGGTAGATAACCATTTTGTCTAATTAAGAAATCGTCAAAAATGAATAATGGATCATTGAATATAGAAAAAAATTTCCCTTATGATAAGTTTTTTACAGTACAATTTGGTTGGGGGTAGGGGTAGATGTGGGACATCTTAGTATTTAATTTTCCTTTATGATCTTTTAGACTCAAAATAATAAACAACACTTTACTCATCTACTTATCTTATTTCAGAGGAATATATTTCAGTAAGTAAAAAGTAACTTAGTAACAAGAGAATTGTTCACATTCTGCCAGAACAGCCTATTGTGTAGATTCTTTTGTGTTTATTCATTATTATGGTACATAAGAAAATGTCAGGTATTCAAATCACATTTCTAAAATTACACAGAGCACTTGTACTACATTTGTTTTCTTTCAGTTATTTTTTAGCATGACTCAAAATCATATTTTTCCGGTTAACATTTTTCTAGTGATTGTCATTAAGATTGCATTGGAAATAGTTTCCTGGGGCCCACAGATGTTTTATTCCTGGCCTTTGACCTCCAGAATTAAATTTCAGATACTAACTTTTCCTTGTAGAATCAGTAATGTAGTGTCTGGCAGAACACTCACCATAACTGGTAGATTAAATGCTCCCTAAATAGGAAATAGGAAATGTTCTTTTGAGGAAAAGGACCTCAGTGCAAATAAACAACATGCCTTATATATGCTCCAGGACCGTGTGCCCAGCTTTTTTCTCCCCTCTTCCTCACCTATTTGCAGGATGACATGCTGTTACGAGTTAATAAATATTCATCCACGATTGATGGTATTGAGCACACTCTCCTGGGAGTCGGATACTCAGATATGTGCTGAGCGGTCAGCATCAGTGAAGTTTTCATTTCATGGCTCAACAGGGTTACCTGCTTCCCAGCATCCTCTGCTGCAGTCAACCATGCATCCCAACATTAAATTCATCTTTCCGAAGCCCTACTTTTATCATGTCAATTACTTGTTTGAAAATATGGAATGAATACTCTTTGCCAACTGGGCAAAGTCCAAATTCCTTAATGTCACTGACAATGTTTTCATAGTCTGGCCCCATCTCTTACCGGCCACCTCCCCTCAAATTCTTCCCACCCTCTACATGCTAGTGCCAGCCATGCTCAAGGCCCAAGTATGTATTTAAATGTGTCAGATGGATAGTCTCTGTTCTCTTTTCTAGGCCTTCGTTCCAGCTATTCATTGCTTTGAAACATTCCCCAACTCAATCCCATCCCCTGGGCCCCCTTTACGTAATGTAATATGTAATGTTTTATTAGTCCTTGAAATCTCAGCTTTAACATTCCTTAAGCTTTGGGAAGCCATGCCTGGATCTATTAGACTGATTGGGCCTTCTCTGCCTTGGGCCTCCCTGATGATTTATACTTTCCCATCTATATTAAGGTGAGTAGTGACATCCTCCACAATATTGAGCCCTGGTCTCCAGAACCTGTAAGTTTTACCTTATAAGGAAAAAAAAAAATGCCTTCATAAAATGTGAGTAAGGATCTTGACGTGGGTGCTAGGTACATCACGCATCTTTGTAAAAGAGGTGAAAGGAAATTTCATACGGATAGAAGAAAAAAGATACACATAGAAGAAAAGGTGGTAAGAAAAGGAGGCAGAGATTGACCACTAGTCAAGGATGCCAGCAGCCAACCAGAAGCTGTGAGAGGCAGGAGACAAAGTCTCTCCTAACACTCCCAGAGGGAAGGCAGCCCTAAAAATCTTGATTCCACCCAATACTAAGTTCAGATTTCTACCCTTCGGGACTTTAATAGAACAAGGTTCAGTTATTTTAAACCATCAAATTCACAGCAATTGTTGCAGAAGCCTCCAACAGCTAAAATAGCTTCACAGCTCTACCAATCAGGAGCCCAACAGGCAACCAATGGTACAGGTAACAAAGACTAAAGTAAGAGGATGGCGTAGTAGCCCATGGTTCCTGATAACAAGTTGCCATTGCCACTTCTGAGAGAGCAAAAGAAGGGAACAGTGACCAGAACTCAAGGAAGAGCTGTAGGAAGAGGGCTTCCCAGCAGGATTGCTGGCCTTTAGCAGGGGGAGACAGCCAACTCAAAGTGACCCAACAGGGAGAAAGCTGGAGGAATAAATATCCCAACTTCACCCTCTCTCTGCCCTCTGATTTCCCTAGAAGCCATGGGAAACAGTCTATTCACACATTTCACAAAGGTCAGAGCTCAGAGAAATGGAGAGCAGCTCAGGAGGGGAAAGCGGGTGACATCCAGCATATCAGTCATCCTGTTCTGCAATGACTCCTTCAGCCACAGACTCCTCCACTCTGCCTTAAATACCAGGAGCACTGCCACCCGCTCAGCCCTCTTTATGATAAATCCCAGCCCCCAGTATGGCTCAGGCACAGACCAGGAACTCCACAAATATTTATTGAATAAAATTAATCAAACACAGATTAATCAAACAAGAATTAGAGATGCTTCACAACTGGAATCTAGACTCCCATTTCTAACTTCATTTTCCACTCTTTCCCTTCATGACTCTTCTACAGGAAGCCAGAATGGACCACCAATTTGTTCGCACGCATACCTTACTCTTTCCTTTCTCCATAGCTCTGGTTTGCATTTCTCTTGTACCAGTCACATGGTCACATTGGACTGTTGTCTTTGCTGGCTGTGTGCATGGGGCATGACTCAACCTGAACATCGTAACTTCCTTGAGAGCCGTCTCTCTGTCTCACGGAATTATGTATCCTAAGTAGGATTTAGTCAGTGACTTTCAGAAGTAGTTCACAATAAACATCATTGCATGGAAGAGATTAACAGTTAATTAGCATACTTTGCGGTCACTTATTTACCTCATCTCTTCTTTGTTTTTTACTACCAAAACTAAAAGAAACTGTCACCTTTATTTCTTTCAATAACAGTCGTTTCCTTATTTAATAAAAATTACAGGATGAAGGACTTGTGAACAAAGTTTAGGTTCTCATTGTTGACTGTCGCAGTCAATAATTCATAATGGTACTCTATGCTGTATTACAGAGCATCGTTAGGAAGGTTTTGCCTCATGGTTTGTGAGGATGATGAGGAATAGTTACAGGTCTTGAGGAACCTCTCTGACATCTCTGTTTTAAGATATGAATTTACCAGTTTTAGATATTCCTCAGAGCTTAGAGCAAGTTAAAACTTCATTTTAATATAGCTGCATATAAAGAGAGAAAAATAGAAAGGAAACAGCATTGGCATGTACACTAACCACATTCCACAACATTTTAATAAAAGTCATATTAGAGGAACAAATGCCAGGTGCAAGAAGAATAAAATGACATATTCTGCTGCAAAGTTATGTGCCTTTTAACATCAGAATAAACATTTAAAACAATCCTTGTCCATGATAACCAGGAATATTTAGCAACACTTATGACAGTTTTTGAAATTTACTATCCCATTTCACTATAGTATCACCTTAAAAGAGAATAGAGAGCTGAGTATGTCTCCCCAAGGACTATTATAAAAGATGGTATGAATGCCTAACATATTGACTTTATTTCTGTCAGAAATACACGCAGACTGTCATACGTAACAGCTATGTAGTTCAGTAACTACATTTTGTAAATGACTGCAGCACCATAATGACATCCCAGAAAAACTCATATGTGAATGTCTTTAGAAATGTTTAAACTCTTTAATATTTGAATTGCTTATAAATGTTTATCTGCATTATGTTTTTCTTCCAAAACATACCAGGCTTGCTTCATTACAAGGCATAAGTCAATACTTGCATATGGATGTGGGTAAACATAGCTTTGCAGTAGATTCATTTAGATGCAATGGACAGAATAAAATATATATTTTCTAAAGGAGCAGATCCTCTTGGCTATTCACTTAGGGCTCAAAAGCAAATGAATGTTCAATGTTTCACAGCTATTTGAACCAGTAGGGGCTTAATAGCTAAATTTCTATAGAAGAAAAGTTATTTGAAAATGAAGAGTTTTGTGAATTACTCAGCTTTGAAGCAGCTTCGCATTTGAGTGTGGAAACACCATGCCCCCTGCTTTGCAAGGCCCTGTACAGGCACCATTACAGGACTGTGAACTTTATTCCTACCAACCAAGGCATTTTTCTGGATCTTGAGAGTGACCTAGATATGACAAAATTAAAGCTCATAAACACTTCAGTTAGTTAACAAGTTAACTGCACAGGAGAGTACACAGAACCATGGCAAACTCATTTATATAGACTTACATAGATTACAGAATTTCTTCCTAATCTTTATTGGTCATTGTACAAATACAGATCCTCACATATTGGAAACCATCTTGGATTTCTGAAACGAAAACTTTTATCTTCCTTTCGAAGATTCAAAATTGTTGGCATTTTAAAACTAAATTGGAAAGTCAACTGCTTTGCCCAAGAATGATACAAAGGATGAGCAGAGATATTCTAATATGGTTTTGATCTTTCTTTAGTCCCACAAAAGCTCATGTGAAATCTTGGTCCCCAGTGCTTCAGTCTTGAGAGGTGGGGCCCTGGGAAGGCAAAGGGATCACAAGGGCTCTGACCTCATGAGCTGATTAATCCATTTATTGACTCATAACTGAGTGGATTTGCAGAGAGGGACTTTGTTTGAGAAACAAGCACTCTTGCTCTTTGATTCCTGGCAGCCATGAGATGAGCAGCTTTCCTCTACTGCATGCTACCCACCATGATGTTCTTCCTCACTGCAGGCCCACAGCTACAGGGCCAATTCACCATGAACTGAGACCTCTGAAACCATGAACCAAAATAAATGTGTCCTCCATTTAAGTTGTTTTGCTTGGGTAATTTGTCACAGTGACAAAGAGTTGACTAGCAAGTGTTCCAAAACAATTAGTTTGACAAAGTCAATGACCCAAAAGAACACCTATGCCTGAGATTCATGTTCTGCATCTTAAAATAATGTCAAACTCCTAGCAGCAAAGGAGAGAGATGGATATTTGCAACATTTCCTGCATGCCCATAACTTCCACTATTTTATCTTAATAGTAAACTTCATGATGTGTAAATAGATACCAGGAATAAATGATGGATCAGAAGTAAATTCATCACTCAACAACTCCCCAGCCTACTGGGGGAAGCAACACATGAGCTTCAAGAGTTGCTAATTTGTGTCCAGTGGAGGAGAGGTAATTCCAGGTGAGTGATCAGGCAATGTCTCATGGAAAAGGCAATGGAGGTGGACCTGGAATTATGAATAACATTTGAGTTTATGAACAAGAGAAAAGATTGCATTGCAGAGAGAACAAGTAACACAATAATTAAAATGATGATGATAATGATGATAATGGTGTAATTATTAAGTATAAGTCAACACACTCAGATGTGTAGTTTTCTTTATTTGCCATAAATCAACTTCTGACTTTAACATCCTTTGCTAGGCTAGTGGAAAATACAGCCTAATCACTCTTGTGCCCTCAACCCTCCCACCACAGGATTGTGTTAAGGTTCTGAGGCCTTAAAACTTCCAAGGCATGCAAGAAACCTCCTTAGTCATGTCACTTGCTGCAGTGATCCTCACTTGCACACTCAATGTCTCAGGATGATCTCTCTGAGGCCAAGACTCTATTTCCTTCTTTGATACAATCTCTGTAGAAGCTGGATCAGCCTTTTTAGTGTGGTATCCCTTCCTTTCTCCCTTGTTCTAACATCCTCCAGATATAACCAGATGGGAAAAGACAGATTCCCACAGTCTGTAAGAGCCAAAGACTCCCTCTCTCCCACCTGAGACTCTCCTCCTCTGCAGACATTCCCTTCTTTTTTCCACTTCTTCCTCAGAGACCTTCCTGAGCTCTTCAAACACTGTTCCTCCCAAAAGTTGTAGTCTATTCAAAGTAAAGTCCACGAGGTTTCATTAAAATCTCCCTCCAAACCTCATACCCATCAAAAGACTCTGTGCCTAAGATGGGGGCAAAAAAGATTAAAGTGAAATTATCACAAAACTTGTTGTCTTAATAAAATATCTGCCATCTTGTCTAACATTTACAAAGCATTTGCCCATTCTCTGCCAGGGACTTTGTCCCAATCAATCCTTGAAGCATGTAAGAAAGAGACATGCTCAACTCCACTTTTAAGGAGGAGATATTTTCAACTCCACTTTACAAATGAATGGTGCTCAGTAATTTGCCCAAAATCTTACAGCAAGTAAATGACAGAATTCAGAGTAATCTGATTTCAGAGCATGAGCATAACACCACTGTCCCACTCCTCCCATGGATACAGAGAGGATAGGAACCTCAATAGGTTAAAGAAAAACAAAAAAAATGGAAGGTGAAAACATTAGCGATTGAAGGTAAATGACCAACGATGACACTAAGAACAAGGTTGAGGTCAAATTGTCAAAATCTTGGAGGGCTTTTCTTTTCAGATGGCAAAGAACTGACAAAAACAAAAACCTCATGAAACTAATAAATAATTATAGCAAGAGTCAGAATGAAAATTTAATATTTAAGTCAACAATATTCATATAAAACACCAAAGAATGGGCAAAACCTGAAGTTAAAAGCACAATATCATTTATATTAGCAAATGTGAATGAAGCACTTAGGTGCAAATCTATCAATGTAAACAAGACCTACATGCAGAAATTCCTTACCCTGATGAAATAAATAAAAGAAGCACTGAATAAATCAGGGGATATTCCATGTTTAGGCAAAGGAAGACACCACATTTGCCAAGATCTCTCTTCTTCCCAATATTTATATATTCAAAGCAATCTGTTCAAAATCTCAGAAGTTATTCTGTGGATACTGACAAACTTATCCTGAAGTCTATTTGGAGAAGGAAAAGACCCTGATGGTTCACGTGATGTTGAAGGAAAAGAACAAAGTTTGAGGACAAACACTACTGGACTTTAAGAATTATTGTACAGCTACCTAAATCAAGTCAGTATGGCACTGGCAACAGAAGATCAAGGGGGCAGAAAAGAGAGCCCAGGAAGGGACACATGCATAAACATGATCAACTGGTCTTTGACAAAGGAGCAAAAGCAATGCAACAGAGCATCGTCAACAAATGGTCTTGAAAAAATGGACGTCCACATGCAAAAAAGAATGGATCTGGACACAGACTTTGCACTTACCAATAAAAGTTAACTCAAAATGGATCATAGATCTCAAGTGAAGTGCAAAACTGTAGAGTCCTAGGATGTAATCTGGATGATTGCCATCTGGGATGTGATGGTGACTTTTTAGCTAAAACAAATGCATGATCCCTGAATGAGATGACTGATAAGCTGGGCTTCATTACAATTAAAAGTTTTTTTCTCTGTGAAAGATACTATCAAGAGAAAGAGAAGACAAACCACAGACTAGGAGAAAATATTTGTAAGAGACACAGTTGGCTGTGGTTTGAATATTATTGGAGTGTGTCGATGTGATGTAAGCATGGTCCCCAGTGTAGCAGTGTCAATAGGTGGGGCCTGGTAAAGGTGGTTAGGTCATCGAGTGTACTGCCCTCAGCAGAGGTTAACATTGTTCTCCTGGGATTCCAGTTAGTTCCTACCATAGCAGGTTGGCTATGGACAAGCTTAGCCCCCCTCAATTTCTCTGGCTTCCTTTTCCACTATGCAATCTCCCCCTTCTGCATGTGGTAGATTCCCCTTACAGCTTCTCTGTCATGTTGTCAGGTAGGAAGGGGTTCCCAAATGGGTGACCTTCCCAATCGTGAACTGTCAGTCTCCAAAACTGTGAGTTAAATAATCTCTTTACTTTGTAAAGAATCCAATCTCAGGTATCTCATTTGTGTCATCCTTGGAGAAAAGGGGGACAGTCCTGAAATTCTCCATTCCAAGAACCTAGCCAAGTCAAGGAAACAAGAGTGAGTCTGGGCCAGAATGTCCAACTATTTTCTGAAAGGACACTGACATTCTCTGTGTGCTGGGAATTGTCACATTAGTGTTATCTGTAGAAAGTTGCTTTCTTGTATAAAGAAGAATTTCCTTGAGATACAGTTCATACAATAGAACAAAACGGGTTAAGCCAGTGATTTCACTTCTTATGTAACCTGACTTATCAACTCCCTTTCCTGCAGTAACCGGCACAAAGTTGAGGGCCTTGTGGAGAAGCCAAGGGTCACTCATTCAGCCAGCCACCACTCGAAAAGGCATTGTGGGGGATGGAGATGTTATAGTCTGATGAAGGGCCATGAAGGACAGAGGTGCTCACCACTGGTTCTTTCCTGTAAGCATTTTCAATAAATCTTATGTCTTGCCTGCCATCTCCGGTTACTATCTTTGAACTCTCAGTAACCTATCCCACTGCCCTAGTACAGCTAAACTGGGGACAGTAGATTATTTTAACAACTGAAAATGGAAATACACATATAAAGGACAATTAGCCAAAATAAGCAAAGAACTCTTAAAACTGAAGAAAAGAACTTGGTTTTAAAAAAATGGGCAAAATACCTCAGCAGACACCTCATGAAAGAAGATATACAAGTGACAAATTAGCATATGGCAACACTCTTTGCATCATTTGTCATTAAGGAAATGCAAATTAACACAAAAATAAAATACTACAATCCCACGAAACTGACAACACCAAATGCTGGCAAAGATGTAGAGCAACAAGAACTCATTCATTGCTAACTGTGAATGAAAGGGAATGCAGATGGTACAGTCACTTTGAAAGACAATTTTTTTCTTTCTTACAAAATTAAATATACTTTTACCAATATAATCCTGCAATTTTGCTCATGGATATATTCCAAAATGAGTTGAAATTTTGTGTTCATACAAAAACTTGCATAAAAATGTTTATGGTAGCTTTATGCATAATTGCTCAAACCTGGGAACAGCCAAGATTTCCTTAAGTATGTCAATGGAAAAATGAATATTCCACTGTCTGGTGTATCCAGACAATAGACTGTTATTCTGTGCTAAAATAAAGTAAGCTATTAAGTCATGAAAAGACAAGAGGAAACTTAGATGCATATTACTAGGTAAAAGAAGCCAATTTGTGAAAGTTACATACTATGATTCCAATTATATGATGTTCTGGAAAAGGCAAAACTAGGGACTCAGTAAAAATATCAGTGGTTGTCAGGGAAGAGGGAGGCATGACTATTCAGAGCACAGAGTATTTTTAGGACGGTGATATTATATTATTTATGTTAATAAATGTTATCATATATTTTTCAAAACCCATAGAATGAACCCTAATGTCAACTGTGGGCTTTGGTTGATAATGATGTATCAAAGGACATTCATCAATTGTAATAGAGAGACCACCCTGGGGAGGGGTGTTGACAGTGGGGAGGCTGTGTATGTGAAGGGGTGGGAGCTATAAGGAACTCTCTGTACTTTATGCTCAATTTTGCTGTAAACCTAAAAGTGCTCTAAAGGATGAATTCTATTTAAAAGGAAAAGAATCCTAGAGAACCTAGTTATTATTACTGCTTCATTTGTAATCTAGGGTAATCCAGTGATCATTTATATAAACACAGACTGATATAGCCTGTTCCCAAAGATTCATCTGGAGGACAGTGCACATAAAGGATGGGAGGAAAGAGAGGGAGCAGGAAACCGAATTCCCACGTGAGTGCTCAGTGAGTGGTCTACGCAGAGGACAGAAGGGGACTTGACAAGGTGCTAGCCTTGGAATGGAAGGAAAGGAGGAGAGATCAACAATGTCATGGTGAGAGGACCCCCATGGCATGACATCTGGTTAGGTGTCATCATTTGAGAAAAAAGTATGAGAGAAAAAGCAAAAGAAGTAAAAAAGTCCTCGGGAATTGAAAGGATCACAATGCCGTGAAAAGAAGCGTGAAACGTAGAAGAAAACACAAGAAAGAATTCCACAATTTAGTTAAGGCACGTTCTATGAAGGACCTTTCTAAAAGTCCATCTAGAGTGACATGCCTAAGTCACATTGCTACAGTGAGGAGTTTCGTGTATGTTTTGAACCAGCACCTAACAGGCAACCTACCTTCCCATTTACTCTGTAGTTAGCTCCCCCAAAACCAATGGTGCTCTAGAAGAACCAGTACCTCTGCCTTGGAGGGAGCAAATTGGTTAAATGAATCATATAGAGCTAATTTGAGAAGCTGTGCTCTGGGAGAAAGTTGAGCTGTCATAGGGAGGGATTTGGACTTTAAATCAAAGACCTGTGTATTGCCTGCCATTTCTGCCACTTAATGAACTTGAACCTGGAATAAGTTATTCTCCTGTCTTATCTTCAGCTGCTTCCTATTTAAAATGTGAATACTAATATGTGCCTCATACAGTTGTAATGAGAAAGAATGGCGTACTCTGTGAGGGGATTTTGTAAAGTACTACGCAAAAGTGAAGGATTTAAAGTTATTTCTACTCAGCTGAGTGAAATAATTGATTGTAGATTCCGGATGGAAAAAAATCACCAAAAGTAGGAAAACTGTGCAAGTTTTACATTCACCAAAGTAATGTCAAGTTACTAAATTCATTATGCATGTTTATGTACCACTGTCAGAGACCTGCTTTTGGAAAAGAAAATATAATGAGAGGCACTATTCCTGACTGATAATAACCTTGGTAGATAAAAGATGGCCCTTCTGTGCATCTCCCTCTGAAGACTTTGGAGGTACCTGTGATGAGTGCAAGGCATATTTACATAAGTCACTACTTCTTCAAGAAAAAAGAAAAATCTTAAAAAAAAAAAAAAAAGAATTTGGGATCCCAGATTCCACATCAGTGCCCCAAAACCAATACTGAAGATAGCTGCCATCACAATTCCTAGGTGGCTCCCATTATTCTGACTTCCTCAGCAAAGATAGTCATAAACCAGCATGTTACTATGATTTGGATCTTACATGTCCCCAAAGGTTTATGTGTTGAAGGCTTGGACCCTCATGCAGTGATGTCCAGAGGTGGGGCTTTGGGGAAGTGATCAAATCATGACAGCATTAACCTCATCAAAGAGTGGATTAATCCACTGGTGAGTACAGAGCTGAATGGGTTATGAGGAGGTGGACCCAGTTGAAGGGTATATTTGTCCCCTGGACCCTTCCTCTCTCACAGCAATGAGAATAGCAGTCTTACTCCACCACCCCCTTTTGCCATGATGCTCTGCCTCTTCCCAAATCAATGGAGTCATTTGAACTTGGACTGAAACCATGAGCCAAAATAAATCTGTCTTCCTTTTAGCCCCCAAACCCCCTATCAAGAATTGTCACAGTGATAACTGGACTAACACACACCACAGGGGACAACCCCTGTGAAACGCATTCTTGGCAGCAAGGTCATTTTCTGGTCATTGAAAGAGTGAAAAATGTGGTTACATGTAGCCAGGGGGACCACCTGAAGAGTGACGCCCTGGATTAGGGCCTTCCTTATCCCAGAAGATGGAGTCCTACCCTCTGCTCTGAGCTAATTTCCCTGGTACCCATTCCATGACCTCTCACTTCAGTCTCCCTGCCTCTCTTAGATCGGCTGGATTATCTACAGATTTAGATATCAGTACCACCACTCAAAGCTATCTGACCCAGTTAACACCGATGCATAGCAAATGACCCCAAAACTTACTGGTTAAAAATAACCAACACTTCACTAATGATTTAGCAGGATCACTCGTGCTTTGGGATTCAGTTGGCAAATGGCTGGGGCCTGCCAGCCTAGGGTAGTCTTAGCTTAGACATCTGAGTTATCCTTACATTCCACATCCCTCTAACAGACTAGCCTGAGTGTCTTCTCATGGAAGTGGCTGAGACCCAGAAGGAGGAACCATGCAGGCAAGCACATTTTCAAACTTCAGCTTGCCCTAAGTTTGCACTGATTCACACTTTACACTGCCTTCCAAAGCTAAGTCCTTCCATACTCTTCTGTCCAGCCCATGTCCTTGAGCAGGACTTATTTAGAAAATAAGTATGATAGTGCACATATTGCTTCATAACTTTTTTACTGTTTATCAATACATGATCAATTTATTGGTCATTGTAAAATATTGTACTGTGTTAAGGATCAAATCCTGTCTATTGTATGTTTGTATGATCTGAAAGCTAAGCATAATTTTTAATATTTTAAAAGATTGGAAAAAATCCAAAAGGAAAATGTTATTTTGTAATGCAAGAAAATTGTGCATTCACAATTCAAACTTCAAGGTTGATGAATAAGATTTATAGCTGCATTCATTCATTTCTACATGTATGACTGCTTTCCTGTTACAGTAGCAAGGTGAAATTTTTGCAGTAGAGATCACAGCACCCCCAAAACTTAAAATATTTAGTACCTGGCCCTAGAGGAAAAAGTTTGCCAAATCTCTGTTCTGTAGTATAATATCCCAAAGCCTGAACAATGAAGCAGTTGTGTGTGTGTGTGTGTGGGTATGTGTGTGTGTGTTTCTGTGGGTGTGTGTGGCTACACTGTCAAAATCTGAGCTATAAATGTTGAATATGGAAGTCATGCTCAATTTTTAATATTAAAGATAACAACTCTGAAAAGGAAATATTATATGCATTTCTGAATTATTCCTTAGTGAAATTCTCAGAAACAGAATTGTTGAGGCAAAAGATAAGCACACTTTTAAGGCTTTTGATCCACACCTTTAGGATGGACATAAAATCATCCAAAAATAATTTTATGCCCAATTATTTAAGAGTTATTACTGTTATGGATGGATATGGAATTTGTTCAAGGAACATTTTTCTGATTGAGATAATCATTCGATTTCCTTTCCCTTAGTGATACAATCAATTTTGTGAAAAATGTATCTATACTGGTATTTACTTTGTTATTGTCATCCTTAAATGCAAAAAAATATTTATCATAGAACTTTATTTAACACCAAGTCATGTAGGTAACTTCTCCCTAGATTATCACTAACACCCCAGACCCAACTTCTCCATTTCTGAGATGCAAAGTTGATTCTTAAACACTTAATTTGCAGTTTCTCCCCACTTAGCTTCCCCTACCGTGCACGCTCAGGCCACATCAGGCCTCCCTCATGTAGTTACTTTCTGGCATCCATAGGAAGAGTTCTTAACGTTCTGGAAATTTCTATCACTTAAGTGGCCCATAAAAATTTTTGCCAAGTAACATTGATTTCAAGTGGCCAAAAAGGCTTCAGTGGCCTGTTCCCCATCTGTCCCGTGGCTGCCCTCATCAGCAGCCCCAACCCCTAATTAGAGAGGGCAGAAGTCTCTAACATCTCCTCCAATACTTTCCTGTGAAAGAAGAGTGCAATGTGATGGTGCCAACATCATAAATCCAGTGAGAGTTGCAAACAAAGAGCAGAATTTCATTAAAATATTCAGCATTTTGGTAGCTCCCTCTGCAGTTTGTGGGTCAATACAGACTTACCCAATAGTTTATATTTCACATGGTTTTTAGGAGAGAGGAACTTGACCTCAGTACACAAGTCAACATCATTTCATAAAGTCCAACTAATAGCAGAATCAAGCTCCAGAGTGATTATGTGAGCATGAAGAGAGGGTTTGTTTTTATCTTTTAATTTTTTTCTTTTTTTTTAAATTTCTTCTAATTAGTTATATATGATAGTAAATACATAAATGGAGTATAATTTCTCATTCTTCTGGTTGTACATGATGTAGAATCACACTAGTCATGCAATCATATATGTATATGTGGTAATAATGTCTGATTCATTCTACTATCCTTCCTACCCCCATACCCCTCATCTCCCTTCATGCCCCCCTACCTAATCCAAAGTAACTCTATTCTTCCCCAGCACCTCTGCCCCTTATTGTGAATTAGCATCCCCATATCAGAGAAAACATTCGACCTTTGGGTTTTTGGAGATTGGCTTATTTCACTTAGCATGATATTCTCCAGCTCCATCTGTTTAACTGCAAATGCCATAATTTCATTCTATGTCCTTCAACAGATTAATGGATAAAGAAAATGTGGTAGCTTTTAATTTCTTTATTTGTTCCTTTTAGTTACATGTAACATTAGGATTCATTTTGACATAATTATAAAAGCATGGCAAATAATTTTCTCTAATTCGGCCTCCAGTACTTCCCCTTTTCCTCCCCTCCCCCTGTTTCCTTCCCTCTACTGATATTTCTGCTGCTTACTTTTAGTTTTGAAAGGTAATTCAGGGATGTAAAAGAGGAGGAAGAGACTGCTGACAGAAAAGAACATACAGACATATCCTTTGACCAGGTGTAAAATTAAACAACTGAATATCTTAACAACAACAAAACAAAAGTCTGGAAACAAGAAAGCACCATCTCCTGATAAACTTAAGAAATAAGGTCTACGAATGACCAAGACAGTACCAGATGTCCCCTTGGCCATACCAATGGTTGAGGGATCTTTGCCAGCTTCTTAGGTATGTATAGCTAATAGTTAACACCAATTATGGAAAAACTTTCTTTTGATATTACAGACTAGGTACTGCTGTCCCACCATGGATGACTTGTTTAATAGCAAAATGCTTCTATAATTTTACTTGTATTCAAATATTTTATTTTATTTCACTGTTGTGCCTGGCCCCACTAATTGTCCCCTCCCCCACATAGCCTTTATTTTTTCTACAGCATCCTGTAGGACATCTATATATATATCTTCTACATAGCCAGTTATTTATCCTCTGAACTTAGTCCTCTCTTTGAACTCAAATAAGGAAGAAGTGGACACAGCAAGGACATTTATTGAAGGAATGAATACATATTATAATCTGAAACAGAAAAGAATAAAAGTCTCCAGTAAAGATCATGGAAAGCAGTTGAAAATCAAAGTCTGCTAAGATCATGTACAAATGCCAAGTCCAAAGGGCAGCCCCCAAATCACAAATGAGATCTTGAGGCAAGACTCAGAAGTCAGACGGAAAGTAAAGAGAATGGGAGGCAGTCAGAAACCTATTCCAGGTCAATTTCTGTTATTACCTCTCCTGTGAACATGGCTTCCATTTGCTAGATGCAGAGTGCAGGACTGTCTTAAAATAAATACACAGGAAGAGTGGACACAAAGGTTAAACTATATAATATTTGGTAAATTCCAGAAAATAATTATGTAAAGTGATTTATCTGTCATTGTCCTAGTCCAGTGAGGCTGCATTAGCTAAGTAGTTTAATGAAAAACAGAAATTTATTACTCACAGTTCTGAAGGTTGGAAGTCCAACATCAAGTCACCAGCAGATCTGGTGTCTGGTGAAGGCCTGCCTTATAAATGGTGTCCTTTCATTATGATCCCAAATGGTGAAATGGACAAGACAGTTCTCTGTGGTTTATTTTATAAAAGCACTATATACCTTCCTAAAGACTCTGTCTTCTAACACTATTACCCCCAGTCTGGAAGTTAGGATTTCAGCTTATGAGTTTTAGGGAAACAAAGTTGAAATTACAAAAATTAAAATTTGCTTCAAGATTTTATAAAGAAAAAAATATTTTCTATCTTCTCTTGGCCACAAGAAAATTACATGTTTGCTTATCCTTATATATAAAGAGGTTGAAAAGATAAATACCATCTTTGAATTTATTTGACTGCAAGTTACGAGTATATATTAGAACCAATTATTAGCAGTGATTATCATATAATTGTTCTGATCTGAAGCATACAGTGTCTCACTTTCCTTGAAGGCTAAGTATAATCACCAACTTGAAGACTTGCTGAAAGACCAAGATGAAACACTGTCTTTTTAAACAGAGTATTTATTTTAAAGAATACATCATATGAAATGATTAAGGGGGAGACAGGATGTAAAACAATCCAAACTAGATAGGACAATCCAAAGCCAGATTCATTCTCTTCCCCCGACCCCCATATGCACACATGGCAAGCACAAAATAATTATAGAATAATATAACTTGGGGCTGATACAGGTTGTTTTAAAAAAATAATAATTGGGAGACCATTATGCTCAGATGATACCAGCATACTACTACAGCCTTGAAGAAATTGCAGTTAGATATGATGGATGCTGGCTTGAATTGAAAGAAAACATTCAGAAGACATAAAATTCACTTTTCAAGATAATTTTTTGGTGGAAAATAGATAAAATAATTTAGAAAACACCTGAATTACTACAATTTGGAAAGAGGAGGGCAGCGAGAGTGAGCAAGGTCTCACAGTCGATGCACATAGAAGCCAAGACAATGGCCCTGGATTTTTGCAAAATGAAAGAGCTTTGTTGAAAGCTGACCAACAAAGAGACAGGAGGCATGTCCAAATCTAGGCCCCATCAGTTGGTAGCTAGGGAATTTACGGGCTTTGTTGGTAGCCAGGAAATTTTAAGCTAATATCCTGGGTTTTGCAATCTTGAAAACCTTAGTCTTACTTAGATACAGTCCCCTGTTGTGATGTCACAGGGGGATCCCTGACCTTTTATTTGAGTCAGTGTTGCTCCTGGTCCTAAGTCTAAGGTCCCATTGGTAGAGGAGATAAGAGATTGCTCTACTTGAGACATTTTCCCCACCACAAATGATTGGAATTCCAATAGTGGGGAGCTATGAGAGGGAGGGGTCGACCTGCAATAAGAATTCTCTCCAACCTCAACCCTTACCGCTCACAAATTCAGTCAGCTGAGACCGAAATCTCCAGGTCAGTGTGTGGAGATCAGGTCAAGTCAGGGGGATCTGGTAACACAACACTTCCTGAAGCTCACATCCTAAGTATCCTGTGAGGAAAGTGCCAAGCAAAGGAGAAAAATATGGGACTCTGGGCTTTTCTCTAACTTGAATTTTTAGAAATAGGGTACATGCTCCCTTAGGTAAGGCAACAAGTTACCTTCCTCACTTCCTTCCACGTTCTTCCCTCAATCCATGAGTTACTTTTTGTATAGAGAAGCAGCCCATCTTTTTTGCATATGAATATTAAATTGTCCCTGTGCAATTTGTTGGAAAGACTATACTTTCTGCAGTGAATCACCTTGACATTTTCTTCATCAAAAACCATAACAATATTTTTCTTCTAGTTTCTTGATTCTAGTAAATTGAGCTATGTGTCAAAACTTAAACTAGTCAGATGCAGGGGTACACACCTGTATTCCAAGTTACTTGTGAGGCTGAGTCAGCAGGATCACATGTTCAAGGCCAGCCTCCATTACTGAGCTCAAAATAAAATTTTAAAAGGATTGAGTGTTTAGATCAGTGATAAAGCTTTTGCCCAGCATGTGTGAGGTTCTGGGAGAAATCCTATGGATCACAAAAATAAATAAATACAAATAAATTTACACTAGTATCTCACTGTTTTAATAACTGTAACTTTATAGTAAGTTTTGAAATCAAAAAGTGAAAATTCTCCAACTTTGGCTTGGGCGCAGAGTGACGGTCCCAGGGCCCTCGGTGGCTCCTCCGAGGAGGGGCCACCCAGCGAAACTCTTCACGCAAACCAAAGAGGCTCCCTGGCTCAGGAGGTAGGTCCTGCCCCCTGGGAATGTTGCAGAGGAGGGCTGCTGAGAACAGGCGGTAGTTCTGGATCGAGGGGAACTTCTAGGAGGGGTGCTGACCAGTGAGACGTCCCCATCGGGTGAGTCTTCCCTGCAGGGCAAAGCTTTTCCACCAGGGCAGTAGAACAAGATTCACAGGCCCAGACCAGGCATGCCTCAGCCCGCAGTCTAGTTCCCCTTTGGCTGACTATCGGTCAACAAGTGGAGGTGCCTCTGCCCACCAGCAGGGAATATATCCCCACCTGAAGGCCACCACCCCTAGAGGGGCAGCTTTCTTGTGAAGCACTGCATTATCAAGTTCATCCAAGACTTCAGGCTACTAAAGTCTAGAGGTGATACATTGGAATTCTACAGGGACACTATAAGTAAATAGAGGAAATCTGCAAAATCTCAGCGTTCCACTGATACCTGACCAATATGAGAAAACAAGGGAAGAAAATGTCCCAAACAAAACTAGATTCTACATCAATAAAATCCAATGACAGCATGGTGAACAAATGTCAGAAAGAGAGTTCAGAAAGTACATAATTAAAAAGATCAGGGAAGCAAACAATGAGATGAAAGAGCAAATGCAGGCATTGAATGATTGCACCAATCAACAGGTAAAAGAGCAAATATAGGAAGCAAAAGATTACTTCAATAAAGAGTTAGAGATACTGGAAAAAAAAACAGACAGAAATCCTTAAAATTAAGGAAACAATAAAACAAATTAAAAACTCCATAGAAAGCATAACCAAAGGATAGAACATCTGGAAGACAGAACCTCAGACATTGAAGAAAAAATATTTAATCTTGAAAACAAAGTTGACCAGAGAAGATGGTAAGAAATCATGAACAGAATCTACAAGAATTATGGGATATCATGAAAAGGCCAAATTTAAGAATTATTGGGATTGAGGAAGGCTTAGAGAAACAAACCAAAGGAATGAATAATCTATTCAATAAAATAATATCAGAAAATTTCCCAAATCTGAAGAATGAAGTGGAAAATCAAGTACAAGAGGCTTATAGGATTCCAAATACACAAAATTACAGCAGACCCACACCAAGGAACATTATAATGAAAATACCTAGCATACAAAATAAAGACAGAATTTTAAAGACTGCAAGAGAAAAGAATCAAATTACATTCAGGGGGAAACAAATATGGATATCAGCAGATTTTTCAAGTCAGACCTTAAAGCTAGAAGAGCCTGGAATGAAATTTTTCAAGCCCTGAAAGAAAACAGATGCCAACCAAGAATCTTATACCCAGCAAAACGTACCTTCAGATTTGACGATGAAATAAAATTCTTCCATGATAAACAAAAGCTAAAATAATTTACAAAAGAAAGCCAGCACTACAGAACATTCTCAGCAAAATATTCCCTGAGGAAGAGATGGAAAAAAAATGATGTCAACCAGCAAAGGGAGGAACTACCCTAAAGGAATAGCCAAACCAAAGGAAACCAAACTACCCTAAAGGAAAGTTGAAACCAAGTCCTGTCAAAAAAAAAAAAAAAAAATGAGCCAAATGACCAGGAATACAAATCATATCTCAATAATAACTGTGAAAGTTAATGGCCTGAACTCATCAATCAAAAGGCATAGACTCAAAGATTGGATTAAAAAGAAAGATCCAACAATTTGCTGCCTGCAAGAGACTCATCTCATAGAAAGATACGCACAGACTAAAGGTGAAAGGATGGGAAAACACATACCATGCACATGGACTCAGCAAAAAAACCGGAGTATCCATTCTCATATCAGATAATGTGGACTTCAAGCCAAAGTTAGTCAAAAGGGATAAAGAAGGACATTTCATACTGCTTAAGGGAAGCATCAATCAGCAAGACATAATAATCATAAATGTCTATGCCCCAAAGAGTGGCTCATCCATGTACGTCAAACAAATCCTTCTCAATTCCAGAAATCAAATAAACCATAACAATAATACTAGGTGATTTTAACACACCTCTCTCACCACTGGACAATCCTCCAAACAAAATTGAACAAAGAAACTATAGATTTCAATAACACAATCAATAATTTAAATGTAACGGACATATATAGAGAATATAACATCCAACAAAGAGCGAATACACTTTCTTCTCAGCAGCACATGGATCCTTCTCTAAAAGAGACCATATTTTAGCCACAAAGCTAATGTTAGCAAATACAAGAAGATAGAGATACTACCTTGTATTCTATCATATCATAATGGATTGAAATTAGAAATAAATAACAGAATATAAAACAGAAACTACTCCAACACCTGGAGATAAAATAATATACTATTGTATGATGAATGGATAACAGAAGACGTCAGATGGGAAATAAAAAAAATTCGTGGAGGTAAATGAGAACAAAGATACATCATATCAAAATCTCTGGGACACTATGAAAGCAGAACTTAGAGGAAAATTTATTTTATGGAGTGCATCCAATAAAAGAAGAAAAACATCAACAAATAAACGACCTAACACTACAGTTCAAGGCCCTAGAAAAAGAAGAGCAGAGAAACACTAAAAGTAGTAGAAGACAGGAAATAGTTAAAATCAGAGCTGAAATCCATGAAATTGAAACAAAAGAAACAATAGAAAAAATTGACAAAATAAATAGTTGGTTCTTTGAAAACATAAACAAAATTGATAAACCCTTAGCCACACTAACAAAGAGAAGGAAAGAGAAAATCCAAATTACTAAAATTCGAAATGATCAAGGAAATATCACAACAGACACGACTGAAATACAAAACATAATTAGAAACTATTTTGAAAATCTATACTCATACAAAATAGAAAATATCAAAGATATCAATAGATTTCTAAAGACATATGAATAACCTAAACTAAATCAGGAAAACATACACAATTTAAATAGATCAATTTCAAGTAATGAAATAGAAGAAGTCATCAAAAGCCTACCAAAAAAGAAAAGTCCAGGACCAGATGGGTTCTCAGCCGAGTTCTACAAAACCTTTAAAGAAGAGCTCATTCCTACAAATGGGCTAAGGAAATGAATAGACACTTCACAGAAGAAGATCTACAAGCAATCAACAAACATATGGAAAAATGTTCAACATCTCTAGTAATAAGAGAAATGCAAATCAAAACCACCCTAAGATTCCATCTCACCCCAATTAGAATGGCGATTATCAAGAATACAAGCAACAACAGGTGTTGGCGAGGATGTGGGGAGAAAGGTACACTCATACATTGCTGGTGGGCCTGCAAACTAGTGCAGCCACTCTGGAAAGCAGTGTGGAGACTCCTTAGAAAACTTGGAATGGAACCACCATTTGACCCAGCTATCCCACTCCTTGGCCTATACCCAAAGGACTTAAAATCAGCATATTACTTAAAATCAGAGACACAGCCACATCAGTGTTCATAGCTGCTCAGTTCACAATAGCCAGATTGTGGAACCAACCTAGAGGTCCTTCAATTGATGAATGGATAAAAAAACTGTGGTATATATATGTACAATGGAATATTACTCAGCTATAAAGAATGATAAAATTATGGCATTTGCAGGCAAATGGATGAAATTGGAGAATATCATGCTAAGTGAGATAAGCCAATCTCAAAAAACTAAAGGACGAATGATATCGCTAATAAGTGGATGATGACACATAATGGGGGGTGGGAAGGGTTAGTGTTAGGGTTAGAGTTAGGGTTAGGGAGGGGGGCAAGAATGGAGGAAGGAAGGACTGTATAGAGGGAAAAGAGGGATGGGAGGGGTGGGAGGGAAGGGAAAAAATAACAGAATGAATCAAACAACATTACCCTATGTAAATTTATGATTACACAAATGGTATGCCTTTATGCCATATACAAACAGAGAAACAACATGTATCCCATTTGTTTACAATAACAAAAAAAAGAAGAGCTCATTCCAATACTTCTCAAACTATTCCATGAAATAGAAGAGGAGGGAACCCTCCCAAACTCATTCTATGAAGCCATTATCACCCTGATACCTAAATCAGACAGAGACACATCGAGGAAAGAAAATTTCAGACCAATATCCTTAATGAACATCGACGCAAAAATTCTCAACAAAATTTTAGCAAATCACATACAAAAATATATTTAAAAGATTGTGCACCACGATCAAGTGGGTTTTATCCCAGGGATGCAAGATTGCTTCAACATCCAGAAATCAATAAATGTAATTCACCATATCAACAGACTTAAAGTGAAGAATCACATGATTGTTTTGATACGCAGAAAACTTTTGATAAAATATAGCAACACTTCATGCTCAAAACAGTAGAAAAAATGGGAATAATGGGAACATGCCTTAACATTGTAAAAGCCATCTATGCTAAGCCCGTGGCCGATATCATTCTAAATGGTGAAAAACTGAAAGCACTCCCCCTAAAAACTGGAACGAGGAAGGGATGACCTCTTTCACCACTTCTATTCAACATCATCCTGAATCTCTAGCCAGAACAAGTAGAAAGACCAAGGAAATTAGAGGGATCTGAATAGGAAAAAAAGAACTCAAACTATCCCTATTTGCTGAAGACATGATTATATATTTAGAGGAACCAGGAAATTCCACCAGAAAACTTTTAGAACTCATAAGTGAATTCAGTAAAGTAGCAAGATATAACATCAATGCTCATAAATCTAATGCATTTTTATACATAAGTGATGAATCCTCAGAAAGAGAAGTTAGGAGAACTACCCCATTCACAATAGCCTCGAGAAAAATAAAATACTTGGGAATCAATTTAACAAAAGAGGTGAAAGACCTCTACAATGAGAACTACAGAACACTGAAGAAGGAAATTAAATCTTCCTTAGAAGATGGAAAGATCTCCCATGTTCTTGGATAGGTAGAATTAATATTGTCAAAATGGCTATACTACCAAAAGTGCTATACAGATTCAATGCAATTCCAATTAAAATCCCAATGATGTACCTTACAGAAATAGAGCAAGGAATCATGAAATTGATCTGGAAGAATAAGAAACTCAAAATAGCTAAAGCAATCCTTAGCAGGAAGAGTGAAGCAGGGAGTATCACAATACCAGAACTTCAACTATACTACAAAGCAATAGTAACAAAAACGACATGGTATTGATACCAAAATAGACAGGTAGATCAATGGTACAGAATAGAGAACATGGACACAAACCCAAATTAATACAATTTTCTCATACTAGACAAATGTGCCAAAGATATGCAATGGAGAAAAGATAGCCTCTTCAACAAATGGTGCTGAGAAAATTGGAAATCCATATGCCACAGAATGAAACTAAACCCCTATCTCTCACCCTGCACAAAACTCAACTCAAAATGGATCAAGGACCTTGGAATCAGACCAGAAACCCTGCATCTTATAGAAGAAAGAGTAGGTCCAAATCTTCAACATGTCGGTTTAGGATCAGACTTCCTTAACAGGACACCCATAGCACAAGAAATAAAAGCAAGAATCAACAACTGGGATAGATTCAAACTAAAAACCTTTCTCTCAGCAAAGGAATCTATCATCAATGTGAAGAGAGAGCCTACAGAGTGGGAGAAAATCTTTGCCAATCATACTTCAGATAGAGCACTAATTTCCAGAATATATAAAGAACTCAAAAACTCTACACCAAGAATACAAATAACCCAATCAACAAATGGGCAAAGGAAATGAACAAACATTTCACAGAAGAAGATCTACAAGCAATCAACAAACATATGGAAAAATGTTCAACATCTCTAGTAATAAGAGAAATGCAAATCAAAACTACCCTAAGATTCCATCTCACTCCAATTAGAATGGTGATTATCAAGAATACAAGCAACAATAGGTGTTGGCAAGGATGTGGGGTAAAAGGTACACTCATACATTGCTGGTGGGGCTGCAAATTAGTGCAGCCACTCTGGAAAGCATTGTGGAGATTCCTTAGAAAACTTGGAATGGAACCACTATTTGACCCAGCTATCCCACTCCTTGGCCTATACCCAAAGGACTTAAAGTCAGCATACTACAGTGATGTAGCCACATCAGTGTTCATAGCTTCTCAATTCACAATAGCCCGATTGTGGAACCAATCTAGATGCCCTTCAATTGATGAATGGATAAAGAAACTGTGATATATATATATCATTCATCAATGGATATATATATATATATAATATATATATATTATATATATATAATGGAATATTACTCAGCCATAAAGAATAATAAAATTATGGCATTTGCAGGCAAATGGATGAAATTAGAGAATATCATGCTAAGTGAGATAAGTTTTTTGAGAAAAACTGAAGGATGAATGATCTTGCTGATAAGCGGATGATGACACAAATGGGGGGTGGGAGGGGGACAAGAATGAAAGAAGGAGGGACTGTGTAGAGGGAAAAGAGGGGTGGGAGGGGTGGGAGTGGAAAAAATAACAGAATGAATCAATCACTATTACCCTATGTGAATGCATGATTGCACAAATGGTATGCCTCTACTTCATGTACAGAGAAACAATATGTATCCCATTTGTGTGCAATAAAAATAAATAAATAAAAGAAAATTCTCCAACTTCTTTCTTCTTAAATTGTTTTGAGTATTCCATATCTTTTGCATTTCTATACAAATTTCAGACATAATTGACAATCTCTTTTAAAAAAGAAGCAGAAGCCTCTGAAATTTCTGTGTTGTGATGAATGGAATAACATTCTCAATTTCACTTTCAAATAGTACCGTATTGTCATAGATCTTGCAAGGGGAAATGTGAAATAAAGGAAGATTAAGTTCTTTCCCCATTCAGGAGAAAGATTAAAACACACACTATTTTTTCACTGTTTTAATGGTTTTAATGTTTTAATATATGTAATGTCGTAGTACAAATATTGATAGTGAAAATCATCTAATTTTTTTCTTCTAAAATTTGTTTAGTTATTCCATGTTTTCTGTATTTCTCTATAAAATTAAAGACATGAAGAAAAGACAGAAGACTCTGGAATCTTGATAGGACAGCTATCAAGGTGTCAATAAATATCACAATTTTAAATATACATGCTAAAAATTCTGAACTTAGCCTTCAAAATGTTTGAAATAGGATTAAAATTTCCATTAGCAACAACAATAACAGGACAAAAAGGAAATAGAACAAAACTCTATCTAACAAAAGATGGGACAAAAAAAGAGAGAAGACAATAGGAAAACAGAGTAAGTGAGTGATTCTCCAGGAGCAATTCCTGCTTTCACCACTCAAGTTCAACATAGCACCAGACACCTGGTCATGCCTAGGTCAGAAGAAATAACAGGCCCAGGCACACGATCACAGCAGAGGAAATACAACTGTCCCTGTTAGCAAACGGTATGATTCTGTACACAAGAAATGGCAAAGCATAGTAAAGAATCTCCAAAATACCCCTAGCACTAATCAATGAGTTCATCAAGGTGACAGGATAAAAGAGCAGCACAAAAAATTAATTATCTTCCTATATTCTAGCAATAAGCATGAGGAAAACAGTATTGAAAACACAATACAGCCAGAAGCAGTGCCGCATGCTTGTGATCCTGGTCCCTCTGGAGACTGATGTAGGATTGTAAGTTCAAGGACAACCTAGGAAATTAGAGAGACTCCCTGCCCCCAACTCAAAATCGCAAAATGAAAAGGACTGGGGGTGTACCTCAGTGGTTCAATCCCCAGTAACACACACACACACACACACACACACACAACTACTTGTAATTACTCCAAAGAAAATATACCTAAATACACACTTAACAAAGCAAGTATGGTATCTGTAGGCTAAAAATTACAAAGTGCTGCTGAAAGAAATCAGAGACCTAGGTAAATCTAGTTAATGTCATTCTTTTCAAAATTCCAGCATTTTTTGTTTTATTGCAAAACTTTAATTTATATTGTATTACAAGTAACTTGTATGTACATACAGAAGCCCTACAGTAGCTAAACAATCTCGACAAACAAGAAAAAAATTGGGAGGAGTCACTGTACTTGATGTTAAAGCTTATTGTAAAGCATATTGTATAGCTACAGTAATCACAATGAAGTGATGTGGCAGAAGGACGGACAGAGATTAATGGAACAAAGCAGAGAGCTTAGAATTGATCTATGAAAACATTCAACTTATTTTTGAAAAAGGTCTGCCAGCAATTCAATGGGAAAAGAATATATCTTCAACAAATGATTCTGGATCAATTCAATAACCATAAGCCAAGAAATGGAACTCAACCTAAACTTCAAACTTGACACAGATTTTAACTCAAAATGAATCCTAGACAAATGTAAACTGTAAAACTAAGTTTTGGGGAAAAATAGAAAAAGTTTCAGTATTTAGGGCTAGATGAAGTTCTTAGACTTGTTACCCAAGAACAACCATAAAAGACAAAAATTGATAAAGTGGACCTCATCAAAATTAAAAATGGCCAACATACTACTAAAAGTGCTATACAGATTTAATGTAATTGCTATTAAGGTTCTGATGATGTTCTCCATAGAAATAGAAGAGGCAGTCATGAAATTCATTTTAAAAAATAAGAGACCCAGAGTAGTCAAAGCAATCTTTAGCACAAAGAGGTGAAATAGGAGGCATCATAATACCAGACCTTAAATTACACTACAGAGCTATAGTAACAAAAACAGGTATTGGCACCAAAATCAATTGTACAGAATAGAATACACAGAGATAAACCCACATGAATACAGTTATCCCATACTAGACAAAAGCATCATAAATATACATTGGAGAAAAGATAGCCTCTTCAACAAGTGGTGCTGGAAAAACTGAAAATTCATATGTAATAAAATGAAATTAGACCCCTAGCTCTCACCCCGCACAAAACTCAACTCTAAGTGGATCAAGGAACCAGGCATTAGACCAGAGACCTTGCACCTACTCAAAGAAAAAGTAAGCCCAAATTCCCATCATGTCAGCTTAGGAAACAAATTCTTCAACAAGACTCTGAAAGCACAAAAAGTAAAAGCAAGAATCAATAAATGGGATTGCATCAAACTTAAAAGCTTCTTCACAGCAAAGGAAACAATCAAGAACATGAAGAGAGAGCCTGCAGAATGGGAGAAAATCTTTGCCACTGTCACCTTAAATACAGAATTAATCTCCAGAATATATAAAGAACTCAAAATACTTAACACCGAATAAACAAATAACCTAATCAATAAATGAGCAAAGGAACTAAACAGACACTTCACAGAAGAAATATGAATGGTCAACAAATACATAAAAAAAAGTTCAACATCACTAGCAATTAGATTTCATCTCACTCTAGTCAGAATGGCAATTGTCAAGAATACAAGTAATAATAAATGTTGGCAAGGATGTGGAGAAAAAGATACGCTCATACATTGCTGATGGGACTGCAAATTGATGCAACCTCTCTGGAAAGCAGTATAGAGATTCCTCAGAAAATTTGGAATGAAAACACCATTTGACCCAGTTATCCCACTCCTCTGAACATAACCAAAGGACTTAAAACCAGCCACATCAATGTTCATAACAGTTTAATTCACAATAGATAAACTATGGAACCAGCCTAGGTGCCCTTCAACGGATGAATGGATAAAGAAAATATGGTTTGTATACACAATGGACTATTACTCAGCTGTAAAGAAGAATAAAATTATGGCATTTGCTGGTAAGTGGTTGGAACTAGAGACTATCATGCTAAGTGAAATAAGCCAATCCCAAAAAGCCAAAGGCCGAATGTTTGCTCTAATATGTGAATGCTGACTCACAATGCAGGGGGTCGGGGAGGTTCACTGAATTGGACAGGGAGAATGGGGGTATGGGGGGAAGGGGAATGGGAAAGACAGTAGAATGAATCAGGCATCACTTTCCTATGTTCATATATGAATACACAACCAGTGTAATTCCACATCATGTAGGACCACAAGAATGGGATCCTAATTAGAATAAGTTATACTCCATGTATGTATAATATGTCAAAATACACCTTAGTGTCATTTATATCTAAAAATAGCATATAAAAATTTTAAAAAATGTTTGGTCTGTGTAAGTTCATGAGAAGAGAATGAAAAGATAAGTGTCACAAACTGGGAGAAAATATTTGCAAACTACCTATTTAACAAAGGACTAGTATCTAGAACATATAAATAACTCTCAACATTAAGCTGTTTAAAAAAAACTAACTAATTAGGAAATGAGTAAAACACATGAAGAGACATTTACCAAAGAGGACATGCAGATGGCAAATAAGCACATTAAAAGATATTTAGTATAAGCAGCCATCAGAGAAATGAAAACTAAGGCCACGATGAGAGCTCTATATGCCTAGTGGAGTAACTGAAATAAAAAAACAACATTACCAAATGCTGATGAAGATGCTAAAAAACTAGATCTCTCAACACCGATGATGGGATGTCAAAGGATACAGTCACTCCTGAAAACAATTTGGCTTCTTCTAATTCAACATAACATAAAACTACCATTTGTCTCAGAAGTTACACTTCAGGGCATTTATCTCAGAGAAATGAAGTTGTGTTCATATTAAAATCTGTGCACAAATGATCATAGTAACTTAATTTTAATAGTCAAAACTCAAATCAGGGGCTGAGGTTGTGGCTCAGTGGTAGAGCGCTTGCTTAACATGTGTGAGGCACTGAATTCCATTCTCAGCACCACCTATAAATAAATGACTAAAATAAAGGTCCATCGACATTTGAAAAAATATTAAAAAAAAAAACTCAAATCAGTCTTAATGCTCTTCAACAGGTAAATGGCTAAGCAAACCGTGGTACATTAATACCATAAAATATTACTCAGAAATAGAAAAAATGAACCACGTATGCACAAATAACTTGAATGACTCTCTAGGGAACTGTGTTGGGTGAAAAAGAGGTCAATATCAAAGATTTTGAACTGCATGACTATGTTTATACAGAATGTTTAAAATGACAAAATTTTAGAAAAGGCAGACAGCCCAGTGGTTGCCAGGAGTAGGTAGAAAATAGGCATATCTCCAGAGGGACAGCACAGGGATTCTTATGTCAGGAACTGCATATATTGACTGTGGTGACGGATACACGACTTACACAGCTGTGCACAACTCAGTGCACAAACAAAGAATAAGTAAATCTGGCTAATTCTGAATAAGACGGATAACCTGTATCAATGTCAGTCTTCTGGCTGGGATACTATACAATGCTTTTGCTAAGTCAACCAATTGGGAAAATTGACCAGAGTCTAAGTTCACTTTCTGCATCACTTCCTACAACTGTATGTGTATCCAAAATACTCTCAAAAAAGTTTCCTATAAATAAATAATCGAGTAACTATTAACCATACATAAGACCTAAGATTCCAGATATCATTGTAAATATGGATTAGATTTCCCTATTGAAAGACAGAGACATTTAAAAAAAAAAAAAGCTATATGCTGTTTTGTGTAAAATGTTGTAGACTGATCATAAAAAATGAAAAAGTTACCATGAAAATGCTTATAAGGATTAGAAAGTATAACAATATTGATATCAGAAGAATATAATCAGAGGGAAAATAATCAAATGGAAAACTAATAAATATGTAAATAAAAATAAAAAAATTTAAAAGCACACACACACACATATATATATATTCACTTCCAAACATAGTTCCAACATAAAGAAATAAAAAATTATTAAAAAAAAGAAACAAAAAACAAAAGAAAATAGACAAAAAAAAAATCATAGTGGGAAACAATTACAAGTCTGTGAGATACAGTGAAATTAAAAGTAGGTGAGTAACCAAAAGCATGAATGTAATTAGCATAGATAAGATAAAGATAAATTAAACTCTCTACTCAACTAAGAGCTAACATTCTTGGGAAACTCCTAGGAAACATTAATTTAAAAACGTATCTTCAGAGGCGATCCAAGATGGCGGCCTAGAGGGAGACTGCACCCCCAGTCGCTCCAGAACCCAGGAGTTAAGAAGGGGAGGCATTGAGAGACTCGGACTGAAATAGAGCCACAGGTGAGTCTGCCCACTGGGTAAAGCTCGGCCCGGGTGGCAGGCCGAGATAGAGGTGGCTTATCGGAGCCAGGCAGGGCAGCTAGAGTCATCCACAGGCAGCCCTGCCCACTCCGGCGGTGGGCCCCGCACACACAGCCAGCTTCTCCAGGTTCTCGGAACGGAACTGGCCCGCTAGTGAGAGCCTTTCTGACCAGAACAAGCTCCGAGTCCCGGAGCCACTGCAGCACAACGTACTCCGGCACACAAGCAGCTTCAGGGACCAGGATAGGGCAGCCAGAGACCTCCCCAAGTAGCCTGGACCCCTGCGGTGGGAGGTGCCTTTCAAGGCTAGCTTCTCAGACCAGACCGCCCAGTGAGAGGTTTTCTACATAGAACCAGCCACAAGTCCCCGAACCAACGGAGAGCTTCGATCCGCAAGCAGCCTCTGGGATCAGGGCAGGGCAGCCAGAGAACTCTTCAGGCGGCACTGCCCACTCCGGTCGCAGGCTCTCTTCACGGGGTGATCCAAGATGGCGGCCTAGAGGGTGACTGCACCCCCAGTCGCTCCAGAACCCAGGAGTTAAGAAGGAGAGGCATTGAGAGACTCGGACTGAAATAGAGCCACAGGTGAGTCTGCCCACTGGGTAAAGCTTGGCCCGGGTGGCAGGCCCAGATAGAGGTGGCTTATCGGAGGCAGGCAGGGCAGCTAGAGTCTTCCCAAGGTAGACTTCCACACTCCGGCAGTGGGCTCCTCCCACACGGCCAGCTGCACGGAGCAGGCCCACAGTGAGAGCATTTCCGCACAGAACCAGTTCCAAACCGTGCAACCAGTAGGGGGTTAGGGGCAGTTCTCTTCGGATGCGCTGCTTTATCAGATTCCTCCAACACATCAGGCTACTGAAGGCTGGGAGGTGATACACTGGAAATCTACCGGGACACTATAAGCCAATAGCGGAAAACTGCACTATCTCAGGGTCCCACTGACAGCTGACCAATATGAGAAAACAAGGGAAGAAAATGTCCCAAACAAACCTAGATACTATATCAATAAAACCCAATGACAGCACAGCAGAAGAAATGTCAGAAAGGGAGTTCAGAATGTACATAATTAAAACGATCAGGGAAGCTAATGAGGAGATGAAAGAGCAAATGCAGGCATTGAAGGAGGAGATGAAAGAGCAAATGCAGGCATTACATGATCGCACCAATCAACAGTTAAAAGACCAAATACAAGATGCAAGAGATCATTTCAATAAAGAGTTAGAGATACTGAAAAAAAAACAAACTGAAATACTTGAAATGAAGGAAACAATAAACCAAGTTAAAAACTCCATAGAAAGCATAACCAATAGTATAGAACACCTGGAAGACAGAACCTCAGACATTGAAGACAAATTATTTAACCTTGAAAGCAAAGTTGGCCAAACAGAAAAGATGGTAAGAAATCATGAACAGAATCTACAAGAATTATGGGATATCATGAAAAGACCAAATTTAAGAATTATTGGGATTGAGGAAGGCTTAGAGAAACAAACCAAAGGAATGAACAATCTATTCAATGAAATAATAACAGAAAATTTCCCAAATCTGAAGAATGAAATGGAAAACCAAGTACAAGAGGCTTATAGAACTCCAAACCTACAAAATTACAACAGACCCACACCAAGGCACATTATTATTAAAATACCTAACTTACAAAATAAAGACAGAATTTTAAAGGCCGCGAGAGAAAAGAATCAAATTACATTCAGAGGGAAACCAATAAGAATATCAGCAGATTTTTCAATCCAGACCCTAAAAGCTAGAAGGGCCTGGAACAACATATACCAAACCCTGAAAGAAAACGGATGCCAACCAAGAATCTTATACCCAGCAAAACTTACCTTCAAATTTGACGATGAAATAAGATCCTTCCATGATAAACAAAAGCTAAAGGAATTTACAAAAAGAAAGCCAGCATTACAGAACATTCTCAGCAAAATATTCCATGAGGAAGAGATGAAAAACAACGATGCAAATCAGCAACAGGAGGCGCTAGCCTAAAGGAATAGCCAAATAAAGGAGAAACCAAATCATGTCAAAAACAAATATGAGTCAATTGACTGGGAATACAAATCATATCACAATAATAACCCTAAAGGTCAATGGCCTGAATTCATCAATCAAAAGACACAGACTGGCAGATTGGATTAAAAAGAAAAATCCAACAATATGCTGCCTGCAAGAGACTCATCTCATAGAAAGAGACACCCATAGACTAAAGGTGAAATGATGGGGAAAAACATACCATGCACACGGACACAGCAAAAAAGCGGGAGTATCCATCCTCCTCTCAGATAATGTGGACTTCAAACCAAAACTAGTCAGAAGGGATAAAGAAGGACATTACATGCTGCTTAAGGGAAGCATAAATCAGCAAGACTTAACAATCATAAATATCTATGCCCCAAACAATGGCTCATCCACGTACGTCAAACAAATCCTTCTCAATTCCAGAAATCATATAGACCACAACACAATAATACTAGGCGATTTTAACACACCTCTCTCACTACTGGATAGATCATCCAAACAAAAATTGAATAAAGAAACTATAGATCTCAACAACACAATCAACAATTTAGATTTAACAGACATATATAGAATATACCATCCAACAAAGAACGAATACACCTTCTTCTCAGCAGCACATGGATCCTTCTCTAAAATAGACCATATTTTATGCCACAAAGCTACTGTTAGCAAATACAAGAAGAAAGAGATACTACCTTGTACTCTATCAGATCATAATGGATTGAAATTAGAAATAAATGACAGAATAAAAAACAGAAACTTCTCCATTACCTGGAGATTAAATAATACACTATTATATGATGAATGGATAACAGAAGACATCAGGAGGGAAATAAAAAAATTCTTAGAAGTAAACGAGAACAAAGACACATCATATCAAAATCTCTGGGACACTATGAAAGCAGTACTTAGAGGAAGATTTATTTCATGGGGTGCATTCAAAAAAAGAAGTAGAAATCAACAAATAAACGACTTAACACTACAGCTCAAAGCGCTAGAAAAAGAAGAGCAGACCAATACCAAAAGTAGTAGAAGACAGGAAATAGTTAAAATCAGAGCCGAAATCAACGAAATTGAAACAAAAGAAACAATCGGAAAAATTAACAAAATAAATAGTTGGTTCTTTGAAAAAATAAATAAAATTGATCAACCCTTAGCCACACTAACAAAGAGAAAGAGGGAGAAAACTCAAATTACTAAAATTCGGAATGAACAAGGAAACATCACAACAGACACGAGTGAAATACAAAACATAATTAGAAGCTATTTTGAAAATCTGTACTCCAACAAAACAGAAAACCTCGAAGACATCAACAAATTTCTAGAGACATATGAATTACCTAAACTGAACGAGGAGGACATACACAACTTAAATAAACCAATTTCAAGCAATGAAATAGAAGAGGTCATCAAAGGCCTACCAACAAAGAAAAGTCCAGGACCAGATGGGTTCTCAGCCAAGTTCTACAAAACCTTTAAAGAAGAGCTCATTCCAATACTCCTCAAACTATTCCATGAAATAGAAGAGGAGGGAACCCTTCCAAACTCGTTCTATGAAGCCAATATCACCCTGATACCTAAACCAGACAGAGACACATCGAGAAAAGAAAATTTCAGACCAATATCCTTAATGAACATCGACGCAAAAATTCTCAACAAAATTTTAGCAAATCGCATACAAATATATATTAAAAAGATAGTGCACCACGATCAAGTGGGTTTTATCCCAGGGATGCAAGGTTGGTTCAACATTCGGAAATCAATAAATGTCATTCACCATATCAACAGACTTAAAGTTAAGAATCACATGATTATTTCAATAGATGCAGAAAAAGCATTCGATAAAATACAGCATCCCTTCATGCTCAAAACACTAGAAAAAATTGGGGTAGTGGGAACATTCCTTAACATTATAAAGGCAATCTATGCTAAGCCCATGGCTAATATCATTCTAAATGGTGAAAAACTGAAAGCGTTCCCCCTAAAAACTGGAACAAGGCAGGGATGCCCTCTTTCACCACTTCTATTCAACATCGTCCTTGAGACTCTAGCCAGAGCAATCAGACAAACCAAAGAAATTAAAGGGATACGAATAGGAAAAGAAGAACTCAAACTATCCCTGTTCACTGATGACATGATTATATATTTAGAGGAACCTGGAAATTCCACCAGAAAACTTTTAGAACTCATAAGTGAATTCAGTAAAGTAGCAGGTTACAAGATCAATGCTCATAAATCCAATGCATTTTTATACATAAGTGATGAATCTTCAGAAAGAGAAATTAGGAAAACTACCCCATTCACAATAGCCTCAAAAAAAATAAAATACTTGGGAATCAATCTCACAAAAGAGGTGAAAGACCTCTACAATGAGAACTACAGAACACTGAAGAAAGAAATTAAAGAAAACCTTAGAAGATGGAAAGATCTCCCATGTTCCTGGATAGGCAGAATTAATATTGTCAAAATGGCTATACTACCTAAAGTGCTATACAGATTCAATGCAATTCCAATTAAAATCCCAATGATGTACCTTGCAGAAATAGAGCAAGCAATTATGAAATTCATCTGGAAGAATAAAAAACCTAGAATAGCTAAAGCAATCCTCAGTAGCAAGAGCGAAGCAGGGGGTATTGCAATACCAGATCTTCAACTCTACTACAAAGCAATAGTAACAAAAACGGCATGGTATTGGTACCAAAATAGACAGGTAGATCAATGGTACAGAATAGAGGACATGGACACAAACCCAAATAAATACAATTTTCTCATACTAGACAAAGGTTCCAAAAATATGCAATGGAGGAAAGATAGCCTCTTCAACAAATGGTGCTGGGAAAACTGGAAAACCATATGCAATAGAATGAAATTAAACCCCTATCTCTCACCCTACACAAAACTCAACTCAAAATGGATCAAGGACCTCGGAATCAGACCAGAGACCCTGCATCTTATAGAAGAAAAAGTAGGTCCAAATCTTCAACTTGTTGGCTTAGGATCAGACTTCCTTAGCAGGACTCCCATAGCACAAGAAATAAAAGCAAGAATCAACAACTGGGATAGATTCAAACTTAAAAGCTTTCTCTCAGCAAAGGAAACTATCAGAAATGTGAAGAAAGAGCCTACAGAGTGGGAGAATATCTTTGCCAACCATACCTCCGATAGAGCGCTAATTTCCAGAATCTAGAAAGAACTCCAAAAACTCTACACGAAGAATACAAATAATCCAATCAACAAATGGGCTAAGGAAATGAACAGACACTTCACAGAAGAAGATGTACAAATAATCAACAGATATATGAAGAAATGTTCAACATCCCTAGTAATAAGGGAAATGCAAATCAAAACTACCCTAAGATTTCATCTCACCCCAATTAGAATGGCGATTATCAAGAATACAAGCAACAATAGGTGTTGGCGAGGATGTGGTGAAAAAGGAACACTCATCCATTGCTGGTGGGGTTGCAAATTAGTGCAGCCACTCTGGAAAGCAGTGTGGAGATTCCTCAGAAAGCTTGGAATGGAAACACCATTTGACCCAGCTATCCCACTCCTTGGCCTATACCCAAAGGACTTAAAATCAGCATACTACAGAGATACAGCCACATCAATGTTCATTGCTGCTCAATTCACCATAGCCAGATTGTGGAACCAACCTAGATGCCCTTCAGTTGATGAATGGATAAAGAAACTGTGGCATATTTATACAATGGAATATTACTCCGCAATGAAGAATGATAAAATTATGGCATTTGTAGGCAAATGGACGAAATTGGAGAATATCATGCTAAGGGAGATAAGCCAATCTCAAAAAACTAAAGGACGAATGATCTCGCTGATAAGCGGATGAGGACATATAATGGGGGGTGGGAGGGGTTAGCATTAGGTTTAGGGTTAGGTTTAGGGTTAGGGATAAGGAGAGCAGTAAGAATGAAGGAAAGAAGGACTGTATAGAGGGAAAAGAGGGGTGGGAGGGGTGGGGGGGAAGGGAAAAAAAATAAACATCATTGCCCTATGTAAAAAAATAAAAAAATAAAAAAATAAAAAAATAAAAAATAAAAACGTATCTTCCACTAGACCTCAAAGAAAAACCTCATTAGTTTTCAAAAAGCAGAAATATTCCCTGTTAATAGTGTGATAGAATTTGAAACAAAAGATATGCCAAAAACACTAAAGGTAGTCATTAGAAAAACCTCAAAGAACAACTCTTCCATGAAGGAAATAAGACAGAAAGTTCAAGTACCTGGAATCATCCATGCTGAGAGCCCAGGTATCAAAACATACAAGTGCTACAAGACTAAAGTGTGAGAGAAGCCCAAGATGACAAAGAGGGGGTTGTAAATAAGTGCCAGGGGAAAAAAGAAAAACTAGACATAAAAGAACTAAGCATACGGCTCAAGATGCTGATGGGTTAACACCATTTTTTTAAGATTAAATAAAGGAGAAATTAGATAAAAAAGTAAAAAAAATTAAACAAAAGATGCCGCATACCACAATCCCAGCCACTCAGAAGGCTAAGGCAGGAGAATCAAAAGTCTAGGTCAGCCTGATCAACTTATCAAGACCCTGTCTCAAAAGTAAAAAAAAAAAAAAAAAAAAGAAAAAGGGCTACAGATGTTGCTCAGTGGTGGAACATCCCCAACACCCAAAAAAAAAAAAAAAAAATGGACTTATCAATGAAACTTTTAAAAGCATAAACAAATCTTGGCCTGAATCACAGCAATAAAGAAAGTGAAAACACACAAGTAGATAAAGCAAATTAGAGACATGGCGGATTTTATTTTTATATTTAATTGTGAAAGATTAATTACAATTTATAGTAAATGTGTGATTTTATATAAAATAGAGAATTTCTGGAAAAGAAAAACCTTGAAAAGGTAATCAAAGATCCCATCCTTTAAAATGACACAAGATCCAAGAGTTTTTAAGGACAAGTTCTCATAAAATGTCAAATGTCTGAAACTTCCAATGTCACTAAGTACTTCCGGAATTCACAAGGGGGAAATAAAACACTCTTTTATTAAATCAGTCTAAGAGAACAGATTAAATCAGTGCCCCTGAATCAAAAATCAGAACAGCGGAGCAAAGAGGGGAGTCAAAGAGAAGAGAAGAAAGGATATTATCAAACAAGAAAACACAAAGATTCTAAAGGATGTTAGCGAACAATACCTGTGAGTACATGAAAAGGGACTGTCCCAGCAATGCAAGGATGAGGCCACACTAAGCCTCTTAATGTGGCAAATTATATATAAAAAAAGAGCATAAAGATCTCTAGAGTAAGTAATAAAGCTTTAAAATCAAAGTTAATGCCTATCTATTCCTAATACAAAAATCAGCAAATGAGGTGGAAAAACAAAACTTTAATCAGATCAAGTAAATCTATCAGGACCTTTCAGTAAACAACAGAATCAGTAAACAACAGAATCATGGAGAAACAGGTTAAAGATTCTCATTAAAGGTATGAATAAGGTAAAGATTTTGCTAATACCATTATTATTTAACATGATAATGTATGTTTCAGAAAATGTGGTATAGAAAAAAGAAATTAGGTGGATAGAAAGATTTAGACAGATAACATTGACATAGTTACTAAACTGACTAAATTAATTTAAATTTCACCCCGAACAATAATCAAGTAAGAGCAGATTATAAAATGCTTTCTATTCACAGTGCAAGATGTTTAACTTGAAGTTATCATTTTAACTAAAGCAAAGCAGTGTGGACACTAGAAGAGACAAATCAATACACCAGCATATAAAACCAATAAATAGACCCAGTCATATCTAGGCACTTTTGATATGCTAATATATCAGAATATATCATTTCAAATTAGCCAATAAGACCAAGGAAATATTATCCAATATAAGCTCAAAAATATATAGACAAAAATAACCACAGTGTTCTTCACTTGAATGTTCAACAAAAGAAAGTTTTTATGAGAATCATTTTCCATCAAATTAAAATTGTGTGACAGAACCTTCCAGAAAATTTCCACTATAAATTGTTATGTAGTTTGTTAAAAGGAAACAAAACAATATTTCATTATTTTATTTTATAAATATATAGAGCTATAGGGATAAGTACTGCCTAGGAAAAGTCTGGAAGAATGTGAAAGAAAAATAGCAGAGGTTATTTTAAGGGGATGCGGTTTTGAGTCATTTTCTGTTATACTTTTCTATATTTTCTATATTATAGTTGTAATTAGCGAATGAACTTCAGGGACTGGAGTCATAGCTCAGTGGTAGAGTGCTTGCCTAGCATGCGTGAGGCACTGGAATTGATCCTAGGCACCACATAAAAATAAATAAGTAAAGGTATTGTGTCCATCTACAACTAAAAAAAAAAGAAAAAGGAAATGAACTTCAGGTTAACTTTCTGACTGAAATGACAACTCTGTTTTCTGAATAGGAGAGAAAAAAATATCACACTTATCATGAGTGAAAGGATACCTAAGGGTCTTATGAAAGAACATATAAGGATATCTCATGAAAAATTTGAAGGCTATATTATTTTATTCATTCAAAGTTTTGTCTCATAAGACGAATTGGCCATGGAGTGAGTCTTCCGGAAAATGTTAGGGTAGACATAAGGGAACATTACATCCTGAGTGTCTGTACCAGTCATGTACTAACCCTGGATGCATCCGGTTGCTTTAGGGATCCATTAATAATGTGTCTCGTAGGAGTCAACAGAACAGTTACATTTCTGAAAATATGATTAACTTCACAAGAAAAACAAAGCATAAAAGCAACCAGAGGCCTTTTTGATCCTTAGTACAAAAGTGGATGTGCTATTGCTTTCCCCGGAAAATCTGTTTTAAAGCTATTATGTCTGCAAGGCTGATGTGTCTCAACTTGTTTGGGTACAAATGGACTGACAATGAGATGCAGGCTGTCCTTCCAGGGAGCCAGCTTATGTCTGCAGAAATACCAAAGAGCTGCTAGACAGAGGCTGTACTGGCACCAGTAATCTGGCAATCGAAAACTGTATCTGTTATGACAGTCAGTGGTTAGGTAGTTACAGCATGAATTTCTCTAAATTCCAAATTTTCTTCAACTTCTAGCTTATTACTACAGATGGAAGACCATGATCAGAAACAGCATTAGTGGGGAATCAAAACCTAGAATTGTGGGTTGAATTGTGTCCCTCCCCTCCAAAACTGATCTATTGAAGTCCTAAAGCCCAGCATCTCAGAATGTGACCATATTTGGAAAGAGTCTTGTAAAAGGTAACTGAGGTAAAATGAGGTCTTATGGGTCCAATAAGAAGAGATTGCCCTTCAAAGAGATGAGGGCACACATACAGACCAACAGACCATCCTCAAGTCAAGGGATCTTTGGGAATCTTTGCTGAAGTGCCCTTAACAGTTGGGATGATTTGCTAGAGTGACCTTAACAATATGGACCATCTGCAAGCCAAGGACAGAAGTCTCAGAAGAAACTATACTTCCAACACCTTCATCTTGAACTTCTGTGCCTCCAGAACTTTCAGAAATAAATTTCTGTTGTTCAAGCTACCCAGTCTGTGGTATTTTGTTATAGTAGCACAAGAAGACAATTACAACTTGGAATACTAAATTTCTAAAAGGATTTTTTTTTTCAAAAGAAAATATATAGAGACATTTTTAAAAGCTCAAAATATATATCAAAGACAAAGGGGAAATTTAATTTATCATCTCTGATCAATTGTTTTTAGAAGACATATTGGTTTTGTCAGTTGAAAATAAAATAGCAAAAAAAAAGAAAGAAAGAATAGACATACGTTATACAGAGACAATCTGGAAAGCATATTTTATACTTATTGGAAAGTGATTTTTCCCTCCTGCTCTCATAAATCATAGGTGCTGTGAGGCTTGCTGAATTCAAATCCTGGTTGTAAAAGCTACCCATGAGATATGCACAGCAGCTCCCAGGCAAAGCCCTGCTAGTCCTTCTGAACCTTTGCTTGGAAGTGAACAAGAGTTCTCACACAACAGAATGGAAATCTTTGCTGGAGTGCCCTTAACAATCACAATGATCTTCAGAGTGCACAGGTGCCCAAAACAGGCACCAGGAACAGCTTCAACTGGAATTGCCAAAATTCCAGATGTTAGAAGGTTGTTCCTAACATTCAGCATAAACCTACACCCATTACTCCAAGTTCTGCCCTCAAATTTGCACTGAAACTGTTTACCCAGTTTGTTACCAGAGGCACTAATTGTGGCCCAGAAGGAAAAGCTAGGCTGTACTACTCCCTGCTCCATAAATATTCAGAGCCAAATTAATAGGAAAATGGATTTTATTCAAAACTAGCTTAGACAGAGAGAGAAGAAAGTTTTTATTTCAAAAACTCCATCTTCTAGGAGGAGACTCTGGAAGAAAGTTTTTATAAGAGAAGAAACAGCAAAGTGAGACAAAGGCAGGAATTATACACATGCAGATTGAGTTAGCCTGGGCCTGGGTGGGCAGTCTCCATTCTCAGCTTCCACGGCCTCTGTCAGGTCAGGAGTTTGCAGTCCCGTCAGCCTTGGAGGGGCCAGTCTGTTTCAATTCCTCATGTCCAGTGTTCCAGCTCTTCATGCCTACAGCCTACCTTTCTTCAAGTACACCCTCCTTGACCCTGTTCTGCCTAGTACAGTGTCCACAGAGTCAACATGGTGTCTCCCATCAAGTCCTTTAAGAAAGAGGATGCATAAGGTCACCTTTTAGCATAACCCCAAGAGACACTCAGCTGACCTGCTCCCCAGTGGAGCTGGAGGAAACTAATTTATACTTTAAAATATTAATTTCACACACACACACACACACACACACACACACACACGCACGCACCTGCATTTACAGCCTCTGGAAATGGTCCTAAGAGCAAACAGCAAAAGAAGAAATATCTATTGAAGAAATTTCTGTAACAAAGGCAAGACTTTTCCTTTCCTAAGGAAAAAAAAAAAAGAGTCCAAATCAATACTCTAATTTTCTACTGTAAGATACTGGAAAAAGAAGAGTAAACTAACTCGACTAACTCTTAAGTAGATTGAAGAAAATGATAAAGATCAGAGAAGAAATTAGTGAAAGAGAGAATTGAAAAACAATAGAGAAAATCAATAAAACCAAAAGCTTGTTTGAAAAGATCAACGAAATCGTCAAACATAAGCTAGATTGGCCAAGGTCAAAAGAGAGAAGATTCAAATTAATAGAAATAATTAAATTAAAGTTAAATTAAAGAGAGGACATTGCTAAAAACCTCATAAGAATATTTTTTAAAAGTCTATAAAGAAATACTATGAACAACTACATACCAGTAAATATAGTGGATGTAAAGGAAAGCTATTTTAAAAGACACTTGTCAAGGTTTGGATCATAAATGTTCCCCAAAGACTCATGAGTTTAAGGTTTGATCCCCAGCTGATGGTGCTATTGGATAGTATAACCTTTAAGAGGAAGGGCCGAGTGAAAGGAGGTGATATCACTGGAACATGGCTTTGAAGGGGATAATGAGAGGTTTGTACTTACCTCCTTCTCTTTCTCCTTCCTGGCCACAATGAAGTAAGCAGCTTTGTTCCACCACGCCCTATCTTCCATGCTCTTCCGCCTCAACACAGCCCCAAAACAAGGGAGCCAACTGACCATGGACTGAAACCTCTAAAACTGTGACTCAAAATACACCTACTCACAAAGGAAGGACTAAGCAGAGAACTTTTCACTAGTGAATTCTGTCAAATATTTAAGGAACAATTAACACTAAAATTTCACAACTCTTCAAAATATCAGAGAGAGAACATTTCCCAAATAATTTTAATGAGGCCAGTATTAACTTCATGCCAGAACCAAAAAACAAATGAAAATATCAAAATCAAATGATTGACTAGGATGTTCTAAGAATATGAATACGAAGTACTTCAACAAATATAGATAGTCCCAAACTAGTTCAACTTGAGAATTTTTCAACTTTATATTGAAGTGAAAACATAACAATACAATCATTCCGTTTTTTTTTTTTGTTTTCAGTACAATATTCAATAAATTGCATGAGCTATGTAACACTTTATTATAAAAGGGGTTTTGTTTTAGATGATTGTGCTCTAGGCTAATATAAGTGTTCTGAGCATGTTTAAGATAGACTAGGCTATTTGGTAGGTTAGGTGTATTAAATGCATTTCCAACTAAAGATCTTTTCAACCTGTAATGGGTTTTTCACAACATAACCTAGTCCTTAGTTGTGGAGCAGCTATACTAACAAAAGAGATTCAGCAGCATATTAAAAGAAGTATATACCATGACTATGTGGAATTTATCCCAAGTATATAAGGCTGGGATAAAAGTCAATTCAATACACTATATTAATATAGTAAAATTTAAAATTGCATAGATGCAAGAAAAAGCATTTGATCTCTCATAATAAAAACATGCAACAAACTAGGAAGAGAACTTCCTCAACCTTATAAAAGGCAGTTATGAAAAACCCACAGCTACCATCATTCTTAATGGTGAAAGAGTGGATGCTTTCTTCTCTAAGATCTTGAACACAACAGAAAGGCTGTCCGGTCTCCTCCCTTCTGTTCAACATAGTACTAGAGGTTCTAGCCAAGGCAATTGGGCAAGAAAAGAAAAAACAAAAGGTATTACACATTGGAAAGGAAGAAATAAAACTAACTCTATTCATGAATGACATTATCTTATGGTATAAAAAGAAAATTCTATGGAATATACCAAAAAACTATTAGAACTGATAAATAAGTTTGACAAGATTGCAGGATACAAGATCAGTACACAAAAGTCAACTGCATTTTTGTATACATACAAAAGAGTAAGCTTTTGTAAAAAAAGTAAGTGAAATTAAGAAAAAGCAATTCCATTCACAATAGCATCAAAAATAACAAAATACTTAGGAGAGAAACACTTAACAAAAGAAGTTCCAGTTACACTCTGAAGACTACAAAGCATTGTTGACATTTAAGATCTAAATTAGTGGGAAAATATGCCATGTTCATTCATCAGAACACTTAACCCTGTTAAGATAACAATAGCTCTCCAAACTGACTTCTATGTAGAAACTAACTACACAAGCATAGGAGCATATGCCTGTAGATCCAGTTACCAGGGAGGCTCAGGCATGAGGATCACTTGAGCCCAGGATGTGATCAGCCAGAGCTGATATAGGGAGAGATACCATTTCTTTAAAAAAGAAGTTAATAAGCTAATTATCAAATTCACATGGAATTTAATGGACCTGAACACCCAAATAATTCTGAAAAAAAATAAAAGGAATTATATTTCCTGATTTCAAAACTGTCTACAAGAGAATGTTAATCAAGACATTGTGGCACCAACAAATAACAGACTTACAGACCAAAGGAATAGAATTGAGAGTCCAGAAAAAACCCTATAGCCAACTGATTCTAATAATAGTGCCAAGAGCATTCACCAGGGAAGGGAATGACCTTTCAACAAATAGTGTTAGGACAACTGGACACACACAGATGAATTTAGTTTCTTTCTTCACATCATATGCAAAAACTAACTCAAAATGAGTTATTAACTAAATATAAAAGCTAAAACTCTTAGTAAAAGCACAGGGGTAAATTATAAATCTTCATGACCTCGGATTTGGCAATGGTATGTTAGATATGACATCCAAAGTATGAGCAACAAAAGAAAGGAAATAAACCAGACTTCAACAAAAGTAAAAAGTTGTACGCTTCAAAGGACAACATCAGGAAGTGAAATCATAAAGACAAAAACAATTAAGTGATGGGCAAAGGATCTGAATAGATATTCTTTTTCAAGGAAGATATATGGCCAATAAGCACATGAAAAGATGTTCACACCATCGGTCATTGAGAAAATATGCATCTAAATCACAATGAGATAGCACTTCATGTGCAATAAGCCAGCTGAACCAAAATGTCACACAATAACAAGCACTTGCAAAAATGTGAAGAAACGAGTACCTTTATACACTGACAGTGGGAATATGAAATGATGAAGATACTTCAAGAAACTATCTGACAGTTCCTCAAACATAGAGTTATCATATAACCTCATAATTTCACTCTTCGGTATGTAGCTAAGAGAAATGAGAAGATAGGTACACATGTAAGCATATACATAAATATGTAGAGCAGTATTGTTCAGCCACTGGGACTATGGAACATCCCTCATGAATACGGGAAATCCAGAAAGTTCGAAGTAACTTAGTTATAGGTGGTTAGAGGTGGATGGGGGAATAAAGGATGACAACTAAAGGTGTTAGGTAGGTTAGCCAGCCATGAGCAGGTGGTGGGGAAGGGACAATAAAAGGTTGGGTGCCAAGAATGTAACTCAGTGGTAGAATACTTGCCTAACATGCACATAGCCCTGGGTTAGATCCCCAGCATCACAAAATAAAAAATAAAAATAAAAAATAATAGGGTAATTTTATTAGGGAGGAAATCAGACATGCATCAGAGAGCCCATAGGTCACAGGACTTGGATAATAGACTTTATCAACACAGACAAGAACAAAAGGCATTGTTATTGGGCAGCTCTCAAACTGGCCCAGGGGGAAGGAACCTAAGCCATAATATTCTGCTTCAGAGATATTCAAAGTTAAATTAGTAGGCAAGTGGATTTTATTCAAAGTCAACTTTGAAGGAAAAATGCATTGTTTCAGAAGAGTTCCATCTCCAAAAATTCCAGGAGGAAGAAAGCAAGGACAAAGGAATGCATTAGGGGGAAATTAAAAAAAAAAAAAATCACAGTTTCCAACAAGTTTTATTTCCACGAATTTCACAGGTTTGAACTCCTTCTGAGCCCAGGAACCTTCATGTCCAAGGCAGCAGGACTTCCTGAGCCAGAATCTACATCTTCCAGTTTCAGAGCGGAAGGGCTTCCAAGCACAGTCTAAAAACCTCAACTCTGTAAGACCCAAGTCAGCCTTCCTGAGGCGACCCACTCATGTGTTCTCCGTCTTTTTAATAAACTCCTGCTTGTTACTCTGTGTGACTTGTTTGCAATTCTTCCTGCAAGATTGCAAAGAACTGGTGGGTGACCTTCCCCACCCAGTCACTACGGACCTGCAGGTAGGGCACCTCTACAAGAGTACAGAGGCTTCTTTTAAGACAATGAAAATATTTTTAAGTGGACTATGATGATAGTTGTATATATCTGTGACTATATTAAAAGCCATTGGATTGTATACTTCAGGTGTATAAATCATATGGCATATAACTTCTATCTCAATAAAGCTATTTTTTTAAAAAACAGAACATCCCAATATCATGTAAGACCATTCTTAGTTTCAAACCCTCCCAAATGTTCCCAGATTAAACAACACTTTGGGCAGTAGTCTCATTGAAACCTCACAACGGATGTTCCTCAAGCATTTGATTAGACTAGTAAAGTTTAATTATGAATTTCTACTAGATTGATAACATCACATCCCCACCATGGTCTATTCTAGGAGGGCCAGCTTTTGACTTGTCTGCAGTGACAGACATAATGTACAGGTCTGGTCTTTGTCCTTAGCTCTGCCCTCAATCAGACTAGATTCCTGGGCTTCAGTTTCCTCATCTGTGTATCTGGCACAGTAACCCCACTCTGACAAAGTTTTCTAGTTATTTGTGAGGTTCAGATGAGATAATGAAAAGCACTTTGAAAAGATGAAAGCATTATAAAAACAGAGAATAGTATTCCTTAACATTCCCCTCAAAAAGCTTTAGCAACTAGCCCCCTGGGGAAAGCAGATTTAAGTACAAAGCAAAAACAGAACTCTACCTAGTGTTTTCATCCACATTCTAGAGGTGTTTTGCCTTAATTAAGCTTTGAAGCTGATAAACTAAAACATCATTTAAATATTTCTGTCAGTGCTTTAAAGTGAAAAATGAAGTCACAACCTTTATCAGAGGGACTGAATGTTTTCCAAGTAACATATCTCATGGATACAGGACAGAAAAGTTGTTTCAAATATCAAACTCTGTCTTTCTTTTCCAACATAATACTAATTCAAAAAAGAAAAAAAAGGCTTTAAAATTTAAAAATAATCTTGGTCACACTTTGAGCCTAATTACCATTTTTTAAAACATTTTTTCTGCTGGCAGTGGATTTTAAATTGCAATGCCTTAAGGAGAGAAAACAATTCCAAAAAGAAAAAGTGAAAAACCAAGGGTAACAAGTTTGTTGCAGTCAGTCCTAAGTAATCACTTTACAAGGGGAACTAAACAGAGGTCTCACAGTCTTGCCTTCAGGGTCCCTCCCCTGAGGGACCTGGCCATTCATGCTGCTCCATAAATTTGTAGCACAAGAGGGAGCCACGTTCTCTGATTATGATTGTCAGTATTAAAAATAATTATTAACATTTGTCAAGTCATTTCACATATATTATCCCTTTTGATCATAATAACATGAGAGAGGCGGTTTTTCTCCACTCACAAATTATAGAACTGTTACCAGAGCCCAGACCAGATGCGTGAATCCCCGGTCCCAACTAACTGGATTCTGTTACTGTCCTATCAGGAATAAGATAAAAAACAAACTAGATGAAAATTAATTTAATTGCAGTTGAGACCAAACTGGGAAGACGGTGGTCTGCCTCCCTCTGATCCACATGAGTGTTAAAAGAAGTGCACACATATAGATTGCGCTGAATCAGACTTGGGGACCTGCAGGTGAGTCCACCAGGTAAGTTGTGATTCTAATTTTTGGCATCCTCCTGGCACCAGGGCTGTGGAGGATGGTTTTGGCCTCCATTCTCTGCATGAGGCGATGACCTGTAGAAAGCTGGCATGGATAAAATAGCTTCCAGGATAGGCGCCCAGGACGACGGTTAAAACTGAGGAAAAGCAATTTGAGGCTTCTTTGAAAACTCTTAACTTTTAAGGGGCCTCATAATGGCCAGCCGTGCCCTCCTGTGTTGCAGCAGACTCCAGCAGCTCACCGTCAATTTCTTCTTCTTTCACAGGTCTTATCTCTTGAATTTGAAGAATGAAATCCACAGACCACAAGGAGTGAGTGTAAGAATAGGATTTGTTGAAGAATACAAACAGGAACAGAACTTCTTCAGTGCAAGAGTGTTCATGTTTCCTCCATGCCCTCCAGAGTGCTAGTCTAAGGGTTTATACAGCACTCTGGTCACGACTGTTGGTACAGACTTATGCTAACTAGGGTTTGGAAAAGTAATAACGCTATTGGTTTAGCCCCAATCCCCATTCACGTTTGCCTTTCATTTTCTCCTCGCTTGGGTACGCAGGGGTCAAAGTCATTGCATTGCGCATGCTCCGTGGGGTGGCTGGAGCTGCCCCTGCATGGAGGGTATTTCTGCAGTGGGCATATCCACTGTGTGAAGCCAAGCTGCCACAGGGCAACCGATTGGCTTGCTGCCCCCTCAGCACTGGCCCACCTGCCTTAGGCCTGCCACGCCTCAGCCCTGCTGTCATGACGGGTTCCACAAGGCAACCCATGCTTGCTGCCTGTGCTTCAGTCCACCCAGACTGCCCCACTGCCACTTCACTGCTCCCCTGATGCTCCTCAGTAGGGACCAGTGAGCTGGCTGCACGGCTTGGTGGCTGGGGAGCCATGTCAGTAATACCCGACATTCCAATATTTTACCCCTCTCTACCAGTCTCTGCCCTGAAATGAGGGCTTCTAATCACACCCTGCACTGAGAGACTTGATGCTGGCATGCCTCTGCCAGCCTAAGGCCAAATCCTACACCAACCCTGCTCCACTTGCAAAACTGACTGGTACCAGGACAAAAAGACCCTCTTTCGTAATCTGTTACTAGACGTCCCTTCCCACTCTATTATATATGGACTCTG